>NC_064927.1:255796868-256099898 GCF_023897955.1 Schistocerca gregaria
GCTGTTGAGGTTGTGGAGGAATGTGGATAGAGTGTCCTCATCCTCAATCAAGATCACAAAAATGTCAGCAGTGAATCTGAACCAGATAAGTGGTTTAAGATTCTGGGTGTTTAGGAAGGATTCCCCTAGAAGACCCATGAATAGGTTGGCTTTGGAAGGTGCCACATGGGTGTCCATAGCCATATCCCAGATTGGTTTGTAGGTAATGCCTTCAAAGGAGAACTAATTGTGAACAAGGATATAGTTGTTCATGCTGAATATGAAGGAGGTTGTTGGTTTGGAGCCCACCGGAGTGACCGAGCGGTTCTAGGCACTACAGTCTGGAACCGCGCGACTGCTATGGTCGCAGGTTCGAATCCTACCTCGGGCATGGATGTGTGTGATGTCCTTAGGTTAGTTAGGTTTAAGTAGTTCTAAGTTCTAGGGGACTGATGACCTCAGCAGTTAAGTCCCATAGTGCTCAGAGCCATTGAACCATTTTTTTGTTGGTTTGGAATCTCTCAGGCGTTGGGTAAAGCAGTGTGCAACAGTGGTAAGGCCATGGGCATTAGGGATGTAGTGTTAAGGGAGGTGGCATCAATAGTGACGAACAGAGCACAAAGCAATAAAGGGACAGGAAGTTTGAAGAGTCAGTTGAGGAAATTGTTGGTATCATTTATATAGGAGGTAGGTTCCATGTAATAGGCTGAAGATTTGGTTTATGTGAGCAGATTCCTCTCATTGGTGGTACAGTAACCAGCCACAATTGGCCGTCCTGGATTGTTGGGTTTATGGACTTTAGGAAGCATGTAAAAGCTGCGAGTGTGTGGGGAGTGGTAGCGGTAAGCAGAGAGATGGAATCTTGGGAGAATTGGGAGAAGTTCCAAGGTTTGTAGGTGGGTGCATCTGATAGCTGGTGGAGTCCTTCTGAAAAGTAATCATTGTGGTTCAAAAGAACAGTTGTGGAGCACTTGTCTGCAGGTAGGATCATAAGGTTGGGATACATTTTTATATGGTAGACTGCAGTTCTTTCTGCGAGTGTACAGTTAATTTGTTATGTTGAGGGATTTGGGGAATGATGGTGAGGCAATGTTTGAGGTTAAGAAATTCTGGAATGTTAACAGGGGAAAATTTGTGGGCACTGGGGGTGGACTACAGTTGATGGAGTAGTGAACTGAGCCAGGCAGGATCCAACATTAGTCTTTGGTTGAGTCTGATTGGTAGGGTTGGTGGCGAAAAAGTGTTTCCACTCTAGGGACCAGGAGAAGGAGGGAAGGTCTTTAACAAGTCTTGCATGATTGAATTTGGGAGTGGGGAAAAAGGTGAGACATATGGAAAGGACTGATATTTCTGTGGGGCTAAGGCCTCTGGTGGAAAGGTTCATGATTGTGTTTTGGGTCTGTTTAGGTTCTGGATTCTGTGTGGTTGTGGGAGGGAACTTTGGAGGGTGGAGTAAATATAGTAGTCTGCAAGACAGAGTTTGCCAGCTAGGAGAGGATGTGGGGGAGGTTTGGAGTTTGTTGTAGAGATGGTGGCCAGTGGTACTCCGAAGCAGGAGTAGGAAGTGAGCTGGGTGGAAGGGTTTTTGAGTTGGTGTTGTGCATGTTGCTCTAGTTCCTGGAGGGCAAGAGTTTCAGTGTGTGTTATGGATTCCAGGACTTTGGGATTGAATAGCACTGGAATTTTAAGGATGGAGAGAAGGTATTACAGAGAGGTTTGAACTGGGTTGATATAGTTTTGCAGGACTATGTCAGTGATGGCTGACACCCAGAATCCTAAACCCCTCACCTGGTTCAGATTCATTGATGACATCTTTGCACCCCATGCACATTCCTCCAGAACCTCAACAGTTCCTCCCCATCTGCAGCTCGTAGTCTAGTGGCTAGTATTACTGCCTCTGGATCCTGGCCAGGTTGGAGATTTTCTCTGCCCAGGGACTGAGTGTTTGTGTTGTCCTCATCATTTCATGCTGGCCGGAGTGGCTGAGCTGTTCTGGGCACTACAGTCTTGAACTGCACGACCGCTATGGTCGCGGGTTCGAATCCTGGCTCGGGCATGGATGTGTGTGATGTCCTTAGGTTAGTTAGGTTTAAGTAGTTCTACGTTCTAGGGGGCTGATGACCTCAGAAGTTAAGTCCCATAGTGCTCAGAGACTTTTTAACCATCATTTCATCATCATCATCGTCATCATCAATCGTGACACGGTGAGATTGGATTGTGTAAAAATTGGACTGGACTTTGTAAGGGTGCTGATGACTGTGCAGTTGAGTGCCCCGCAAACCAAACATCATCATCAACAGCTTCTCACCTGGTCCTACCAACAAACTGAACCACCTTACTAGATGTTGACATCCTCCTCAGAGATGGCTACATCAGTACCTCTGTCCATATTAAACCTACTAGCCAAATGCAATACCTCTATTTTGACAGTTGCCACCTGTTCCATACCAAGAAATCCCTTACATACAGTGTATCCGCCCGTGGTCATCGCATCTGCAGTGATGAGCAGTCCCTCACAAAATATACCGAGGATCTCACTGAGACCTTTACAGACTGTAATTATCCTCCCAACCTTGTACAAAAACAAATCTCCTGTGTGTTATCTTACCAGTCTCCCACAACCTCCCAAAGTCTCACTGTCTGGACACAGAGGAGCATTCCCCTCATAATTCAGTACCACCAAGGACTGGAGCAACTGAATTACATTCTTCACCAGGGTTTGAACTACCTCTCATTGTGCGGTGAAATGAGAAATATCTTGCCCACTGTCCTTCCCACCCCTCCCACAGTAGTATTTCACCATCCATCGGACCTATACAATATACTCCTCCATCCTTACACAATCCCTGCTCCCAACCTCTTACCTCATGGCTCATACCTCTGTAAAAAACCTAGATGCAAGACTGGATCAATACATCCTCCCACAACCACCTACTCCAGTCTGGTCACAAACACCACCTATCCCATCAAAGGCAGGGCTACCTGGGAAACCAGTCATGTCATATACAAGCTAAGCTGTAACCACTGTGCTGCATTCTATGTGGGCTTGACAACTAACAAGCTGTCTGTCCACATGAATGGCCACCTTAAAACTGTGGACAAGAAACAAGTGTACCACCCTGTTTCTGAACACCCTGGCTAACACTACATCCTTCATTTCTGTGACTGTTTCAGAGCCTGTGTGATATGGATTTTTCCCACCAACACCAGCTTTTCTGAATTGCGCAGATGGGAAGTGTCCCTGCAATATATCTTATGTTCCACCCCGTAACACTCCTGACCTCAACCTTTGTTAGTCATTTTTCTAATCTGTCCAGCCCCTTCCCTGCTCCCATTCCAGAACTACACAGTCCTCATTCCACCAACACACCCAGTCTTTTTTAATTCTCTCCTTTTCCGCTACCCCCCCCCCCCCTCCTACTCCCCACCACCCTGCTGCCGTCCGTCTAACCTCCCGACTGCATCAAGGGGCCCTCTCCTCTCTCCATCTCATCCTTGCATGCTCCACAGCAGCACTTCACTGTCCCCCACACCTACTCTGCTATCCCTCCCCCTCCCCAGCCCAGCCTCTTCCTTTCCCCCACTCTGTTGTCACTTGCATCATGCACTTCTGCTGTTGCTTGCAGTGTGGCTTCAGCTGCCAGAGGCTGCAGTCGTGTGTGTGAGTTGCATTTGCATGTGTGTGTGTGTGTGTGTGTGTGTGTGTATGTGTGTGTGTGTGTCATCTATTTTCAACAAAGGCCTTGTTGGCCAAAAGCTTATATTGCGACAGTCTTTTTGTTGTACGTCTCTGTGACACATCATCTCCACTATATGATGAGGAGCAACTTTCCTTTTCATAATATTTTTACATTCCATTCTGGATTTTTCGTTGTTTTATTTCCTCCTAGTGATATATGGCTATGACTGGATTTGTGTTTTCCTGTCAGAGGAGTCATTCGTTCTAATTGACGGGAAACCATCAAGTAATAAAGAAGCTTTTCCTGACGTTACCAAAGTAATGTTTACACACACACACACACACACACACACACACACACAAAGACAAAGATACCCAGTCGAGTACTCCCATGGGCATGGCAACGTGGCAAGACTAGTTATCAAAACTTAATTACTGAAAGCAGTTGCCTCAGTTGATGGAAGTGAGGACGGGATAGGTAAGAACACAAGAAGGGAAAGAGGCATGTCTTAAGACAAAATGACGATGGTACAGCAAAAATATATGTAGGAAGAGGGAGAACTGCAAAAACTGTACGGGATGAGGGAGGGGGAAAGGCGAGAAACGTGAAGATAAGGAGAGAGAAAGGGAGGGAGGGAGGGAGGGAGGGAGGGAGAGAGAGAGAGAGAGAGAGAGAGAGAGAGAGAGAGAGACTGCTTCTTGGGGAATAGAAGGAGGTTGTAATTGCAGCATAGATAATACACAACATGGCCGCTTTCACCCATGGGCCTGACCTTCATTGGGTGGGAAATGTCTGTGACTGGACTCGTGTAAAAAGTTGTGAGTGGATGTATGGCAAAGAACATGTACCCTAGACAGATTATAAGGGAATGACCCATGAGGTACATGACTGGGAGAAGAACAGGAACAGCAACGGGCAATCATATTCTGTGGGTTGGGTGGTTTGCAGAATGTTACTCTGAAGGATGTGGATACGTTTTTAGTAGGATTTCCATCATCTGAGGGCATGATGAGAGGCAATCAAAGCCGCAGTGGAGCATGTGGTTAAGATTTTCAAGGCCAGGATGACATTAGGTGATCAGAGGAGTGCTGATCAGAGACCGGTTAACAAGTTTACTGGGGTCGGAGGAGACGGCTCAGGAGATTTGTTATGGATGAGCTGCATAGGATATTGTCTATTAGTACATGCTCTGGAAAGGTGATTTATAATACAATTCCTGATTTCCACTACAAATGCATTGTCCACGGGTGGCGAGACAGAAGGAAGAGACTTTTTGACATGGACTGGGTGACAGCTGTCAAAGTGGAGGCATTATTGGAGGTTGATGCACTTGATATGGACAAATGTAGTATTTAGGGAGACATCTGAGAGGTGGAGAACAACTTCAAGGAAGGTGGCTCAATGGGTTGAGAAAGACCAGACGAAGTGGATTTGGGAATAAGTGTAAAGGAAAGAGCTAAAGTTGTCCTTGTCATGAGTCCAGATCCTGAAAAGGTCATCAATGAATCCAAAACAAAACATGACATCTGAACCCATCTCCCTCCTCACACCAGCACTCCTACCTTTTACCTGCTTTCTAAATGTCACAAAGTGTAGCCCTTTGCCTCACCCCCACCCCCTCATGCAGGTCTCCCTACTGGTTTTCCCACAGTGGCTAGTGGCTACAATGCTGCCTCAGAATGAACCTTTGCCTTTGTTGACCACCACCTCCAAAGTGTTGCCCATGTCCTCCCACCCTTCATTCAAGATGCTGTTCACTTCCTTCACTACCTCTCCTCAGTTATTGTCCCATTGCAACCAAACTTCTTGTTGGTCACTGTGCATAAGCTTTCCTTGTACACCAACATCCTCCATGTCAATAGCTTTGTTTGTGTGGAACACCACCTTCCCCATTGTCATCCAAATGCCAAACTTACAAACTTTTTTTTTTGATCCTACTAGCCAGCCACATCCTGACCCACAATTATTTCACTTTTGAAGGCCAAATATGGAAACATATGCATGGAAATGCCATGAGTGCTCACATGGCACCATCCCTATGCCAACTTAAGTGTGAGCTATCTGGAGGAATTTTTCCTGTCTGGTCAACACAAAAAATCACTGGTCTTATTCGGTTCAGATTCATTGATGACATTTTCATTATCTGTGTTCACTACAATTGTATCTTTTCCTCTTTCCCAAGTCTGCTTCACCTGGTCCTTTTCAATTCATTAAGCCACCTTCCTAGATGTCTGTCTCCACCTCTCGTATGGCTCCATAAATACAATGTCCATCCATATCAAGTGCACCAGCCTCCAAAAGTACCTCCACTTTCACAGCTGACATCTGTTCCATGTCAAAAAGTCTCTCCTTACAGTCTCACCATCTGTGGATGCTGCATCTGTATAGAAAATCAGGGGTTGTTGAACTATATTGATAGCGATCTCTCTCTTCCTACATATATATATATGCCTTTAACCACAGAGAAAGGAGGGATCCATAGTACTTTAGTGGACCACAAACTCTCTTCACCAGTTGATTTGATGTTATAGCAGGGCACTGGATTGTAGTTGGAGAGATGCCATGTTTAAATACTGGCAAAGGTATTTTGAAGAGGATATGCCATTATTTCTCTAAATTACTTTATGTCAGTGTTACAACTGCATTACCAGTGTCAGAGCATTATAGGGAACAGACATATGTCTGCTGTGGTGCAGTGTCAGCGCATAGTAACATAACAGTTACAGTGAATTGTGAATACATTTAACAGTAATATTTACTACAGCAAATAATAGGTACTGTAGACTCTACCTTCCCTCACTGAAGTCCAACTCTGTCCTGTTATTTTGGACAACCTCAGTGATGTAGCCAGAAGCATCTTATTGAACTAGTAATTTGCCAGACTAGTCTCCAGTTAAATGTGTGTGAGGTACAGTCACTCAGTAGCTGTCTCAGTTCATACTTCATCAGACATTATAGGGTTCACTCTAGAAATATTAACAGCACCCAGACAGATAATGGTCCACTCTCACACAAAGATGAGTGATACAGGAATCCAACTGAATTTATTGTGTTTGTGTGTGTTCTTTAAATGTTTATTCATCATCCTCATCATCATTCTCATTTAAGGCTGATTATGCCTTTCAGCATTCAGTCTGGAGCATAGTCCCCCTTATAAAATTCCTCCATGATCCCCTATTCAGTGCTAACATTGGTGCCTCTTCTGATGTTAAGCCTTTTACTTCAAAATCATTCTTAACCGAATCCATGTACCTTCTCCTTGGTCTGCCCTGACTCCTCCTACACTCTACTGTTGAACCCATGAGTTTCTTGGGTAACCTTGCTTCTTCCATGCGTGTAACATGACCCCACCATCTAAGCCTGTTTGCCCTGACTGCTACATCTATAGAGTTCATTCCCAGTTTTGCTTTGATTTCATCATTGTGGACACCCTCCTGCCATTGTTCCCATCTACTAGTACCTGCAATCATCCTAGCTACTTTCATATCCGTAACTTCAACCTTGTAGATAAGGTAACCTGAATCCATCCAGCTTACGCTCACATACAACAAAGTTGGTCGAAAGATTGAACGGTGCACAGATAACTTAGTCTTGGTACTGGCTTCCTTCTTGCAGAAGAAAGTAGATCATAGCTGAGTGCTCACTGCATTAGCTTTGCTACATCTCGCTTCCAGTTCTTTCACTATGTTGCCATCCTGTGAGAATATGCATCCTAAGTACTTGAAACCGTCCACCTGTTCTAACTTTGTTCCTCCTATTTGGCACTCAATCCATTTATATCTCATTACCACTGACATTACTTTCGTTTCGGAGATGCTAATCTTCGTACCATAGTCCTTACATTTCTAATCTAGCTCTGAAATATTGCTTTGCAAACTTTCAATCGAATCTGCCATCACAACTAAGTCATCCGCATATGCAAGACTGCTTATTTTGTGTTCACATATCTCAATCTCACCCAGCCAGTCTATTGTTTTCAACATATGATCCATAAATAATATGAGCAACAGTGGAGACAGGTTGCAGCCTTGTCTGGCCCCTGAAACTGCTCTGAACCATGAACTCAATTTACCGTCAACTCTAACTGCTGTAAAGACCTTTAATTGCTTGCAAAAGTTTGCCTCCTATTCCATATTCTCGTAGAACAGACAATAACTTCCTCCTAGGAACGCGGTCATATGCCTTTTCTAGATCTATAAAGCATAGATACAATTTCCTTTTCCACTCATAACACTTCTCCATTATTTGTCGTAAGCTAAAGATCTGATCCTGACAACCTCTAAGAGGCCTAAACCCACACTGATTTTCATCCAGTTGGTTCTCAACTAATACTTGCACTTTCCTTTCAACAATACCTGAGACGATTTTTCCCACAACGCTGATTAAAGAGATACCTCTGTAGTTGTTACAATCTGTTCTGTTTACATGTTTAAAGATTGGTGTGATTACTGCTTTTGTCCAGTCTGATGGAACCTGTCCCAACTCCCAGGCCAATTCAATTATCCTGTGTAACCATTTAAGACCTGACATTCCACTGTATTTGATGAGTTCCGACTTAATTTTATCCGTCCCAGCTGCTTTATTGCACTACAATCTATTGACCATTTTCTCCACTTCCTCAGATGTGATCCTATTTCCATCATCACTGCTATCCCATTGTACCTCGAAATCTGAAACATTACTGATCGTATTTTCACCTGCATTGAGCAACTCTTCAAAATATTCCCTCCATCTGCCCAAGGAATCCACAGGATTCACCAGCAGTTTTCCTGACCTGTCCAAAATATTTGTCATTTCCTTCTTACCTCCCTTTCGAAGACTGCTAATTACACTCCAGAATGGTTATCCAGCAGCTTGATCCAAAGTCTCCAACCTGTTTCCAAAGTCTTCCCAAGATTTCTGCTTGGATGCTGCAATTATCTGTTTGGCTTTGTTTCTTTCTTCAACATAACTTTCTTTGTCTACCTGAGTTCTAGTGTGTAGCCATTTTTGAAACGCCTTCTTTTTCCTTTTACAGGCTGCCTTGATTGTGTCATTCCACCAAGCTGTTTGCTTCATCCTACCTTTACACACTACTACATTCTTTAGCCACTTCTAGTACTGTGTCCCTGTACCTTGTCCATTCCTTTTCCATTGACTGTAATTGACTACATTCAACTAACTGGTACCTTTCTGAGATCACTGTTATGTACTGGTGCCTGATTTCCTTATCCTGAAGTTTCTCCACTCTTATCCTCCTAAATATGGACCTGACCTCCTGCACTTTCGGCCTCACAATACCAATTTCACTGCAGATTAAACAGTGATAGTGTTATCAAAGAATCCCCTGAATACACATGTGTCCCTCACAGCCTTCCCGAATTCCTGAACTGTTATTATATAGTCAATGATAGATCTGGTTCCCCTGCCTTCCCAAGTATACGGGTGAATGTTCTTATGTTTAAAAAAGGAGTTTGTGATTACTAAGCCTATACTGGCACAGAAATCAAAGAGTTGTTTCCCATTCCTGTTGGCCTCCATATCCTCTCAAAATTTACCCATAACCTTTTCAGACCTTTCTGTTTGATTTCCAATCCTGGCATTAAAATCACCCATGAGCAGAACACTGTCCTTGTCCTTTACTCTAACAACTACATCACTGAGTGCCTCATAAAAACTATCCATCTTATCTTGATCTGTCCCTTCACAATGCGAATATATTGACACAATCCTAATTTTCTTGTTAGACACTGTCAAATCTATCCACATCAGTTGTTCGTTTACATACCTTATTGCAACTATGCTGGGTTCCATTTCTTTCCTGATGTAAAGCCCTACACCCCATTGTGCTATTCCTGCTTTGACTCCTGACAGGTAGACCTTGTATTCTCCCACTTCCTCTTCTTTCTCACCCCTTACCCGAATGTCACTAACAGCTAAAACGTCCAGCCCCATCTTACTTGCAGCCTCTGCCAGCTCTACCTTCTTCCCAGAGTAGCCCCCATTGATGTTAATAGCTCCCCATCTCATTACCATTTGTTTGCCAAGTTGTATCTTAGGAGTCCTTGGTTTGTCAGTTAGAGGTGGGAATCCGTCTCCTCCAAAGGTCCGAGGCATTTTGCTCTGATTGTTGCCAGCATCATATTTAATGTACTAGGGTAGCGGGTTGCTAGCCTTACTTGCCCCGAGTCCCATTGAGTTTTACCCCTAACAGTTGAGGGACTAACGGATGGATTTGGTAGTCTTTGCCGTATGAGCACAAAGGTGACCACGACTTAGAATATGTCCGAGATGCCCAGCCTTATTCCAAAGTAACTGGTATCTCAACTGATGGGACCACTTACTTGGCCACTCATACGTTGCCCGTGGTTCATGAACTAGGACATGACTACAGGAACCCGCACCTTGAACCACTAAATGTTTATTGTAAATGTTAAAAGGATATCCATTGCAATTCCCTTTATAGTGTTTAGGAATTACCAGCCATGAAATTAAAAGGGAATGTGTGTGTTTGATGATGTTTTCTGTTTTGAAGTGGATTTGGTTATGAGTCAGTGATCTGAACATTGCAGTTGTAGATATTTTTACATGTTTGTAGTTCATCAAATTTATACAGGAGAGGATTTACTGAAATTGATGTTTTTGTTGATTGTCAGTACTATGAAGACCCATTTTCCTGTAGAAAATAGTAGTATAAGAGTCTCATTTTACTTTCCAGTATAGTGTCCAAGAATAGTGTTATTATTTCAAGAGTCTTTATGCTTGTTTAGTTTGAAACCAGTGGATACCTCTACATCTTACATGGAGACAGGAGACTCAGTGTTTATATGTTCTGCCAATAGACACTTGATATATTATATGTATGTTACAATCAGCACTCATCATCATAACTAATGATGGAATATCTTTACCCTTATTGTCCCATACATGAAATTGTAAACAAACATCTGCTTTTGTTCTCCTGAGGACTGTTACATTTACAACAAAGATAATAACTAAGAAAGTGAAAATTACAAGAGAGTGACACATGGTCAAAAAGACCAGGTACAGCAATAATCAGTTGTGGATACAATGCTCACTTCCAATATAGTGTCTCGTTACAGGTAGCTGAAACACAATAATTTCTTCAGAAATTCAATTCTAAACATTTCTGTCCTACAGTTCTGACATAAGTTTTACCTCTGCTAAAAATTGCAATAAACAGTCCACATTCATGACTTTATGAATAGTCATGCGTGATTATTAGCAGTTTTAGAAGAACCTTTTCAAAGAGCCATCATTTTAAACTGTCAGTAAGGGCCTTGTAGATTATACTTGCAGACAATATGAAGGATAGTTCTGACAACATTATGAAACTCATCATATAGTGGAAATGTTGAGTTGCAGACAGGTGCAACAAAAAGACTGCAAAACAAGTAAGCTTTTGGCCAAAAGGCCTTCTTCTGAAATAGACAACATACATACACACACACACACACACACACACACACACACACACACACACACACACACACACATTCATCCAAGCACAGCACTCAGATGCATGACTACTCTCTGTGGCTGCTAAAGCCACACCACAAGCAACAGAACATGATGAGAGAAGCCGTTTGAGTGGTGGGGGTAAGGAGGAAGCTGTGATGGGGCAGGGGTGCGACAGCAGGGTAGAGGTGGGGGACAGTGAAGTGCTGCTTGTGGGAGCATATGGGGACATAGAGGTGAGAGGGTAGTGCAGTTAGGTGCAAACATGAGGTTAGATAGTGTGTGTGTGGGTGGTGGTGGTGGTGGTGGTGGTGGGGGGGGGGGGGGGGGGGGGTGAGAGGAGAAAGGAGCACATTTTCCACTATTTGAAAGATAATAATGTGAGAATCTGAGAAGTTTATTCTTTGGAAAAAAATTTCAATTAGTTTTCCAAAAACTGAATAGTGTCAGTTAAATTAATGGACTGTAAACCCAGATCTTTATAGACAGTAATGCAGAACTTCTGGGAACACAGAAAGTTGTCTCCTTTGCATTGCACAGGATGACAGTAACGCAACTTATGCTGTTTTTATGGTGTACAAGATCTGTTCAAGAAATTCCAGAACTTTGTCCACAAAATTTCTCATTACTTGCTTTCTATTATTGTGCATGGTATCCTTGGAAATTCTCTCACACAATTGCTACAACACTCCCAACACCATTTCTACTTCTGGAAGCAGTCTTAGTACAGCTCTTTCTGGACTGCATGGAGTGCTGTCTGCAAATTTTCTTTTATCTCATCTGTCATTGCAAATCTTCATCCTTTCAATGATGTTTTCAACTTTGGAAATAAACAAAAGTCCATGAGGGCTAGATCTGGAGAGTATGGAGGATGAGGTGGCACAGTGATTTAGTTTTTTGTGCAATAGTCATGCAGCAACAGAGATGAATGTTTACATGCATTATCCTGATGAAAGAGCAATGAATTGTCTTGCTACATGTCAAACCGTTTCCTTCTCAAATTTTCTCACAGGCATCACAACACATCCAATAGTACCATCAATTACAGTGTGTCTCTGTGGCATGAATTCATGGTGCACTAACACTTCAAAGTCAAAGAAAACTATCAGTATGGCTTTGACCTGGCTTGATGAGCTTTTTTGATCTTGTAGAACCTTTCCTGGCCCATTGTGAAGATTGAACCTTGGTCTTGGCATCATAACCATGGACCCATTTCTCATCACCAGTTATGACTCTCTTAAGGATCATCTGGTTCTGATTTGCGCTATCTAAAAGCTCTTAACAGATTGTGAAGCACAGATTTTTCTGGTCTTGATTCATGAGCCATGGGATGAACTTGGCACCAACACATTACCTTCCAAGATACTGTGTCAAGATTTCATGACATGATCCAACTGAAATGCTACATTCTTCTGCAATCTCGTGGACAGTCAGTCTTCAATCAGCATGCGCAATTTCATTGACGTTCCTGAAATGAGTGTCATTGGTAGACGTCGAAGAGGTCCTTAATAAGGGGTCATCTTTAATTTCTGTCCTGCCATTTTTAAACTGTGTGGACCATTCATAATGTCAACTGTGGCTTAGTCCCACATCATTGCAGACTTCCTGCATCATTTGGTGTGTCTCTGCAAAGGTTTTCCTGAGTTTCATGCAACATTTAATGCAGAAATGTTGCTCCTCTAATTCTGCCATCTTGAAATTCGCAAACTGTGTGGCACAGCATCCTACTCAATACAGCACTGAACAATAACTAACAGACATACAACAATGAAACTTCTAGCAGCTATACATTAAACACAGGCATGTGCAAGGATACCAATCTCATTTTGCTCAAACACACCATTGGAGCAAAATTACACATATTCTGGAAGTTTTTGAACAGGCTTCATACTAATACTGTATCAAATATGTGCTGTTGCAGTTCAGAAACTTGTAATAACTTACTTGTATCTCTGTGATTTATATGTAGCATATATTTTAATAATACTTGAGGCTTTCTTCATTATATTGCATTTTTTACTAATGTGCAAAATTCTTCCTGGTATATGTATCATGACATTAATTTTGCAGGATGTGGTGGCATCCTGAAAGGATTCAATGGAACATTTGAATCTCCACGATATCCAAATTCTTATTCACCTGGACAAACTTGCCGATGGATTCTTGCAGCACCGCCAGGAAAATCTATCCAACTTACATGGGATTCGTTTGCATTGGAAGAAGGATTTGATGAGAGCTGTGGCTTTGATTATATTGAAGTGTATGATAATTCCTCATTTGGTGCCTCAAATATGGGCAGGTAAATAGCAGGATTTTCATTTAGTTCATTACATATATTTACACTGTAAATTGCTGTACTTGAGAGCAATTTGCGTAGATGCAGAGAGAAAAGTAAATTCTGGCAATAGTCCTTAGGGAATTGTACAATTATGAAACATTCTTCATTACATACCACCACCAATGAAGCAAGTTTAAGAGATGTAAACAATCAGTCTGAAAATTATAGTTAATAATTCTGTGGGCAAATAAGAACATGATATTTTGCTATTGTGCACTTCTATGTATTTAGCATGAGATCTGCTACTGGTCTGCAAAGTATAGAGGTAGAAATAGATGTAATCTCAGAATGGGGAATGTGAAATTGGGAGCCTCTTGTAGCTAGACCCCTGTTCCTAATCTACATGATGATTCAGTGAGTTAATACGACTCTTCCAAAACTATATTTAATAGTAATAACTATACAACCATACTTGAAAATTACTAGTTTCATCATGTTTGGGGGAAGGGAGAGGGGGGGGGGGGGAGGTTGCTGCAGCTATACAACTGTGTACCTGTGTACTGAATTAATGCATAACCACTCCATTTGATAAAATTAAATTGAAGTAATTTGTAGTGTATCTGAAAACTGTGCTATGGGAAACACTTATTACATAATTAACACAAGATACAGGTCAAATTGTAACTGAACAGTACTACAAACGATTCCAGTCACTTGCATATTTTGATCTGTAAATCCCGTTTTAAAAGAGAATCTTCATGGATGCGTATTGAATGAAATTAAGCAATAATGGCAGAAACAGCCACCACAGGCAACTTCTGTAAAGTAAAATAACAACCAGTTTTGATTAGTGACAGTATTAATAATGGTAATTACTCCTAGATAACTTTATGTTTGTTTGTGTTCAAAAACATTAGATACTTTGAAAAAAGCTGCTGCTCCTTGTCTTGGTTTTAACCAGTCACTGTTTCAATTAATACTTAAAATGAAGCATTTGCTTACTTTATACAGAACACCATCATCTAGACAGCTAGACATCAACTAGAAAACAAAGCCTTACAGTTCAGATTTGATGTGATGAATTTGAGGCTATGACACAAGTGATAACTTACTTTCCGATGAAATCATACTAATTCTGCTTCAGTAAATGATAAATACTAGGACTAAATATACCTGGTGCTCAGTGTTATATAAATAAATTTATTCAGAATTGTATTTTTTATTGTTAATGCAAATTCAAGTTTTTTTATCAGTTATGTTCTATCAGACATAAAATAGTGAATGTCCAGCACCGAAATTTTGTAAGCACCGATTTCATTTTACCATCTTTTACATAACATTGTCAGAGTTACAAAAATTATGATATTTACATCTTGTAAATGGATTTAAAAAAAGAATCTACTCACCAAGCAGTAGCAGGAGCACACACACGAAAAGGTTTAACTTCTACAAGCTTTCAGAGTGGCTCCCTTTTCTGGCAGCAAAGTTGAAGGGAAAGGAAGAAGTGTGAAGAAAAAGGACTGGAGAGGTTTAGTTGTGACAAAAGATGACAACTGTATCCAAACCAACAAATCGATTTCTTGACAATTACCAATACAGTTTTATCAACCATTACCAACTGCTACACAAATTCTCCTTCAATCGTAGTTTTAATACCAATTACAAAATTCTTTGATAAATGCAATCTTATTTTGAAAAACTATGAAACACTGAGAGGTGTTTATGGCCTTCACATCAAGTCGCAGTGAATAAATTTAAAAAAAGAATGAATGAGGATGATGTTTTGTATTGTGTTTGCATGAACATTCAAGTATTACTAACACAGCAGCACATATCATGGTTTTCTCACCTCTAGACATGATGTGGCAGACAATGCAAAAACAAAGCAGCAAATAGCATTGCACACAATGTGAATACACTAAGAAATGTTTACTGCCTTTGTGGATAGAAACAGAGACAAGAAACAAAGTGAGAAACAGATGCGATACACTGTAGGAAATGATGTTTTTGACGTAACCATGTTTCCAGTGGCAGTGTGGATGCAGCTACACACTATTTTTTGCGCTTGTGACATCACTAGTGGGCTTTCGATTATCAACTTTTGTGGGCGTTTGTGAATGACCCTTGCGTGAACCATGTGTATTTCAATTATTTGTTTCCTTCATAGTGTATGACGTATGTGCGTAGTGTGACGTTTCAAAGCAATGGTGCATTGAAAGTATATTACAAACACGTCACATTTGTCATTAAATGTCAATTAATAAAGCATCAACAATGTAAGGCTAGAAGGAATTTTATGTACAATACATAATTCAGATGAGTGAGCTGTAGCATAGTGGATAATATCATGGTTAGCTGATGTGGATGTTATAGTTCTGTAAATTGCTGTGTGCCAATATTTTTTTTTCAACTTAATGTTGTTATCACATTCATTATAATCGTAATACAATGTGTTCTACACTATTTGATGTTAAACATTTCTGTCTGGTTAGAGAATGAAAAATGAAATAAATATTTGCGTGCTTATTTCCGAATGTATGGTGATTTCTGAGTGTGTGATTAGAGAGAAACCTAGGAGGATAGCTTACATTCCTGCTAGTGAAATGAGTAGCAATAACATTTATATTGTTCCTTGTCACAAATAGCTTGCCGTTATTTCTGAAAATGTGGTGTTTTTTGGGTGTGTGGTCAGGGAGGAACCTAAGAGACAGCTTAAATTGCTGCATGTGAAATGATGGGCAATCACATTGGCACTCTTCCTTGTCACAAATATTTCACACATTGTGCAACCACAAAGATATTCCCCTAAAGAGTTCTTGCTACAACTGAGATTCTCCTGTCACTAACACATCCATAAAAATGAACTTAATGCTATAGCTATCAGCAAATCGATAGCCTTGTTCCTGGTCAACTTCACAGTGCCACTATATTATGATTACATCAGTTCCTGCAAAAATTAATATGAAACATAATTGACCCATCATCATTGTGCAGTGAAGCTAAACATTGCAAGTTGTGTTGGAAATGCCGATAGTGGATTATGTTGCATGGCCTGCTCATTCACTGGATCTTAACCCGTGCAATTTCTGGTTATGGGGCCATCTCCGAAGTGTAGTTTATGGAGAGCCCATTCCAGATGTGGAGACTGGAGCAGTGTATTCATACTGCCTTTGATACTGTTTGGATGCAGTCTGGCTGATGGGAATGTGTGAGACAGAACATGCTACGGCACATAAACGGGTGTGTTGACTCTCATGGAAACCATTTTCAACGCATACTGTAAATGTGGCTGCATGGTATTGTGGTGTTAGACCATAGTCTCTATAACAGTGTATGATGAATAAAATGTCTCTAGCATGGAAACCGTGCATTTCCAGACATAAGTTCATTAGACATTGTTTTGTTAAATATCCTCTCACTGATAAATCCCTAGAGTTTGTACATGGTGGAAAAATCAATCTGTATAAGAACTGCAACATTTTAAATGTGGTTCTATTGATAAATACCTTAGATTATATATGTAGATTGATAACTAATGAAGAGTTACTGCATTGGACCTGTTGATAGGATACATCAGGAGGCATCAAGGAACTGCCTGTTTGCTAATGGAGGATAAAAATTTGTAGTGAGACAAAGGCCTGACTACATTAAGAAGGTTCAGATGGATGTAGGTGTTAGTAACTATTCATCATTAAAGAGGCTTGCACAGGATAGATTATTGCGGCCAGAACTTAACGTCACAACAGTAACAACTTTTATGTAATTATGAAAATTCAACTAAAAACATCAAAGAACTACAAGCCTACTAGATATTTGCAATAAAAATTATATTCACAGCTGAATGGCAAAAGTGAACCAAATACCAATAAACTAAAGTTGACAAATTATGGAAACTAAACATTTCACAAAGATCTGTCAGTTCTATGAACAGATTCCTTTTTCTAAAGAAAACCATTAAAGAACTATTTCGGTGTTATGGTTTTGGAAAGGAGAAGCAAACACCATAATGAATTAATTATGTTCTGAGCCAGGGTTTCAATTACCTCTCATCATGCCCTGAAATAAGAACTGTCCTGCCCACTATCCATCCCGCCCCTCTCACAGTGGTATTCCTCCATCTACCAAACCCACACAATTTACTTGTCCATCCTTACATAACCCCTGATCCTAGCCCTCACCTCATGGCACATACCTCTGTAATAGACCTATATTCAAGACCTGTCCCATACATCCTACCACCACCACTTATTCCAGTCCAGTCATTAACAACACCTGTCAAAGGCAGGGCTGCCTGTGAAACCAATCATGCGGTCTACAATCTAAGCTGAAAACACTGTGCTGCATTCTGTGTAGGCATGACAATCAACAGGCTGTCTGCATGAATGACCACTGACACACTGTGGCCGCTAAACAAGTTGACCATCCTGTTGCTGAACACCCTGCCAACCATAATATCCTTCATTTCAAAGACTGCTTCCCAGCCTGTGCCATATGGATCCTTTCCACCAACACCAGCTTTTATGAACTGCACAGGTGAGAACTTCCCCTGCAATACATCCTATGTTCCTGTAACCCTGCTGCCCTCAAACTTAATTAGTCACTGTCCTCACCCAACCAGCCTCTTCTCTGTTCCCATCCCAGCACTACACAGCCATCATTCCACCACGCCACCCAATCTTTTTATTTCTTTCCTTTTCTGCTACTTCCTCCCACACCTCTCCCCAGCCCTCCATCTAACCTGCAGCACTTCACTATCCACCACCCTCACCATAGTATCCCTCACCCTCCCCGCCCAAGCCTCCTCCTTACTCCCACCCAGTCACCACTCCCATCATGCACTGGTGCTGCTGCTCGCAGTGTGGTTTCAGTTGCCTGAGACTGCAGTCGTGTGTGTGAGTTGCATTTTTGTGTGTGTATGTGTGTGTGCGCATATGAGTCTATTGTTGAAGAAGGCCTTAATGGCCAAAAGCTTTAATCATGAGAGTCTTTTTGTTGTGCCTACCTGCGACTCAGCATCTCCACTATATGGTGAGCAGCAGCTTTCCTTCTCATAATATTGTTACATTTCATCCTAGATTTTCCACTGTTTGATGTTTGCCTGACAGCTTTTCTTCGCTTCTAAGCTGGTGCTGTTTTCCTTTGTTACTATTTCCTTTTGCATTACATTTCTCAATGTCTGTGCTTTCTCTTCTTTGCCGTGTTTCTTTTGTCACCGTACAAACCACACTGCACGGTCTACTTACGAGCTACACTGTATCAACTGTCTGTGCCACGCACAACAGGTGGCTACAAGACCACACTGATTTTTGGTGCAGCATCCCCTGCTTCACACTTATTCACCTTCAAACTTGCTACCTGCAGTAAGATATATTTTATTAATTCCAGAAGGTAGGAGGCAAGGTACTGGCAGAAGTAAAGCTGTGAGAATGGGACGTGAGTCGTGCTTCAGTAGCTCAGATGGTAGAGCACTTGCCTCTGAAAGGCAAAGGTCCTGATTTCGAGACTCGGTCCGGCACACAGTTTTAATGTGCCAGGAAGTTTCATATTTTATTAGTTATTCTTTATTTGGTCCTTGTAACGTCTCTCCAATTGTAGTGATTTTTTGGGTTTCACTATGGTCAACCCCCTCAAATTTCATCTTGTTTTCTACTTTTGTATCCATTTCATCCTTTTCATGAATTTTCACACGTATTTGGGCATATTTTTACAAAATTTTTTGGATGTAATTCTACATTATTTACATAATTTTTCACATTTTTCCACCACCATGGATCCTTGCTCCTTACATCTGTGTCAATACAGAAACGTTTCCTTATCCCTAGCCAGATCCCAGTCCCACATACTGTTCGTGCATTGTTGCTTGGCTCATGGAATTCCCCCCCCGTAATGGCTTTACCATCAAATTACCCATCTCTGGCTGCCACCCCTCCTTCCAAAATGACCTCCACCTGTTCAGAGTCTGCCAATCCTTAGCCCTCACCAATCGATGACAACACCTGAATTGTGCTATGTGATGAGTGATCCATATCAATTGCTTACATGGAGAGAGGGCATGACCTCACATAAGGCATGGACGATTTGTTCTTGTACAAGGTTGGGAGGATAATTATGGTTAGTGAGACCCTCGGTATATTTTGAGAGGCACTGCTTGTCACTGCAGATGTGACAAACACAAGATTTGATGAGTGTTATGGGTTTCAGGAATTTGGGATTGCATTGCAGAGGGTGTTGGCAAGTGTTCAGCAACAGGTTGATCCATTTGTTTCATGGCCATAGTTTGGAGGTGGCCATTCATGTGGATAGACAGCTTGTTAGTTGTCATGCCCACATAGAATGCACACAGTAGTTATGGCTTAGCTTGTATATTACATGACTGGTTTCTCAAGCAGCCCTGCCTTTGATGGGATAGGTGGTGTTAGTGAGTGGAGTGGAGTATGTGATGGTGGGAGGATGTATAGGACAGGTCTTGAATCTAGGTCTATTACACGGGTATGAACCATGAGGTAAGAGATTGGGAGAAGGGGTTGTGTAAGGATGGACGAGTATATTCTGTAGGTTTGGTGGATGGGTAGGGAGTGAGAGCATGGTGGGGGAAGGCAGGAGCGTGGGCACCTCACGGGACCGGAAACTGTGGCTGCAGGGGATGTTGATCTTCCGGTCATACCCTTATGGTCGTTTTCTGGGGGACATTTCCGCCAGAGAGCAGGCCGGATGGCAAGGTACGCTAACTGTTTGGTACGAACAATCCCCCTGTGGCCTTGGTGAAGTAACTACAACACTTCTTTTTGTAAAGCTTTAGGCATCAAACACACATGATTGTCCACTGTCATTTTGAACAAGAATTACACCTTTGTGTATAGCAAGACTATGCTGACGTGCAAATTATCGGTGGACTACAGAGTTCTTTATGCAATTCAGTGAGTGAGACCAAGATGTGTGAATGTATCTTTGCAAAGTGTTCAAATCTGAATCAGCTTCTATGGCCTGTGCAGTTTCCCTGTAGTTCAGCAGAAAAGACTGAAGTAATTCAGAGTCCAGAGCATTGATGTGACAACAAGAGGCAATAGAAGCATCAAAGCCTGTATTAGGACCAACCGGAAGACGCGAAAGTGTGTCCGCATTACAATGTTTATCTGTAAAATGATACACAATCGCATATTGGTATTGAGACAACAACAAAGCCCATCTTTGCAATTTTTGGCCAGTTCATACAGTAACTGGTTTTGTCGGATGAAACAAGGACTGCAAAGGATTGTGATCCGTTACTAAGTAGAATTTTATGCCATACATATAGTGGTGGAATTTGGTGACACCATACACAATAGCCAAAGCCTCTGTTTCAATTTGTGAATAGTTACACTGAGCTTTAAACAACACTTTTGATGCAAAAGCAATAGGCCTCCCTTTGTCACCAATTCTGTGTGAAAGAACTGCACCAATTCTGTAAGAGGAAGCGCCAACTTGCAATACAACTAGTTTGTCAGGATCAAAGTGAACTAAGCAGCAGTCACTGAGCAATGCATCTTTAAACTATTGAAAAGCTAATTGACACTCATCTATCAAAGCAAAGGGAACTTCCTTGCAATGTAGCTGCCATTTTTGCAGCATTTGGTATGAAACGAATATAATTGTTCATTTTCCCTATAACTTACTACAATTCCTTGCTATTGCGAGGAACTGGCAAGACTCGTATGGCTAACAGATACGACTGAAGACCATGTAGACCTTGACTGTTTATGACGTGACCAAGATACTGCAACTCAGGTTTTGAAGAAGCACACTTGACACTTGTCCAGTCTCCACTTTAGTTCTGCATCAGATAACACACAAAACAAAGCACATAAATTTGCAATATGTTCTTCCGGTGTACGACCTGCTACTACAATATCGTCCAAATAGTTTGAACAGTTTGGCACTTGTGCAGTCAGCTGTTCCAAGTACCACTGAAAAATGGCGGTTGCAGAAGCACTGCCAAATGGAAAACACAATCATTTAAATAAGCTCGAATGAGTATATACTACACATACTGTTTTGAGATTCTTCATCAAGCAGTGTTTGAAGATGCACATCGTGCAAATCAATTTTTGAAAACTTGTGTCCAGTGCCTAATTTGTCCATGAGATCCTCTGGGTGTGGCAATGGATAAGTATCAAGTTTGTGGGTTGACTGCTGACTTAAAGTCAACACAGAGGTGAATGTGACCTGAAGGTTTGGGGAACAAAACCAGAGGACTTGTCCACTGACTAGCTGATGTGGGTGCAATAGCTCCACTAACTTGCTATCCCTTAAGTTCATTGGCAACTTTGTCCCGTAATGCAATGGGAACAGTTCTGGCCCGGCAAAATTTTGGCTGAGCATTGTCTTTCATTGTAATATGTGCAACAAAATTGTTAGACGTGCATAAACCTTCAGAAAAGAGTTCTGGGACTTCTTTTAGCAAGCTAGCTACACTGTCTTTTGCGTTGCGTTGAAGGCAGACACTGACAACACATTTTCCTGAATGTCAAAGCCAAACAAATCAGAAGAATCAAGACCAAATATGTTCTCACCACCATGTGATTGTAGCACTGTAAAAGTCACAGTGTGCATATGCAAGCGACAGATGGCAGGCAAAGTACATGATGCAAGAACGGGAATGTCTTGTCCATTGTAAGCTGTCAGTTGAGTGCTATTTTTAGACAGGCATGGGGAGCCTAACAGTTCATATGTGTGATTTAGCAATGTGACAGAGGCACCTGTGTCCAATTGAAATTTCCCACAAACAAGTAAGTGAGCAAAAAATTTATTTGAGTGGTGTATCACTAAAGAAACTGCACACTTGCCTGTTGCAGACTGGGAATATACTTCATTAATGACGTGGGTCTTGTGACTAGATTTTTGTGAGTGTGCTGAATTGTTCTGGTTGTTCTGTTGCAAACATACAGATTGCACATGTCATTTCTTACCACAAGCGTAACACTGAGCCCATCTTGGCGTGTGTGCCATATATAAGAGTGAGGGCAAGACTTAATTTTATTTGCATGTGTAGTCACCTGCTTAGCAAACTGCTTCCATGGCATTGAGAGGTGTTGTTTACTTGGCATGGCTAACGCAAGCTGCGCCGCTGAATGGGCCAATCACAACTAAGGGACTCAACCTGACCGATAGCTGCCTGCTGAAATTTATGAGCCGACAAGACACCTAAATCTTACTAATCTAGTATTTGCACTACCTGCTGAAGTTGTGGATTGGACTGTTTCAAAATTTGTTCTCTGAGTTTGACGTCAGATACATTGTACACAATCGCTTCATGCAATGTAACATCTGAATATAAAGCACTGCAAGCACATTTGAATTTGCATTTCTGTGTCATACCCTGTAAATCTGTTACCCACTCACGATAAGTTTGTTCTGACCATTTTTTGCAATTAAAGCATTGATACGTAGCTGCTACCACATTCACTAGTTTTTTAGTGACGCTACCACATGATCGTAATCATGTTCACTCAGAGTGGCATTAGGGAAAAGCTTTGTGATTAGGTGGGACATTGCACTTCCTACCATAGATAATAGACATGGAAGTTTCACAGTACCTGGTATATTGTGAACGAGGAGGTGCACTTCGAACTGTGACAACCACTCAAGCCATTCCTTGTCATGTTCACAAAACTGTCAGAAAGGCGGTATAGCAATAGGTGTTGCCATAGATGGTGATTGTTCTGTTGGGTGTGCAGCATTGTCCAATAGCTGCTGCACCATGTTGAGTAACATAGAGATTTGTTGTACCTGGAACTGAAACATCTGCATTAGCTGTGTGGCATCTAATGCTTGTGGCTGTGGCCTTTGAGCAGGGGGCAGGAGAGGCGGGGTTGCAATTTTAAGAAACAAATGTAACAAACAGACAAGACAAGCAAGCAAAAAAAGCAAAGAAAATTTATGTAAAGTCCACCTGAAAACACTGAGTAGCAAAAATGACAAGAAGCTGTGAAAGCATGGAAACGCCCCTGCAAAGTAAAGACTAGAGAAAACTAAGGCACCAGCAAAACAAAACACTGTGGCGATCATGCGTGGGGTTTGTTTGTAAGTCCTCATCGTCAGCGTGAGGCCCTGCCCACTCGTCACTTATATGGTGCCTATAGGATGCTGCACTCTCGGAATGCTATACAACAATTCAAAATGTATTACAATAAAGATGTTAGAGAATAGCTAACTTTGAATTTACAATGGGGCGACATGCAAACAATCAAAGTCCTTTGCTGTATACAAGGTCCATGTAAGCAATTGATAAGAATCACATGTCACTGATCTTGCAGTGCTCTCTGCTAGGCCGGGCCTAGCACTGTGCTGGTCTGTTAGTCTCTGTCTAGGATTGTGTTAAATATTGTGTGACTGAGGCTGGTAGGAGGGGTGCTGATGTTCTCTTTTGTAGAGGCCACTCTTGCCATTGTGTGGCCATAGTCAGTGGGCTATTGGCTGGTGTTGTCTCACCTCCTTCTCTGCTCTTGTGTCCATCTTCGTGCCAGCCCCCAAACACCTTATCTTCCCAGTCTCCCATCATCTCCCAAAGTTCCACTGACCGGCCACAGAGGAGTATTCTCATTGTAACTCAGCACCACCCAGAACTGGAGCAACTGAATACATTCTCTGCCAGGGTTTTGATTACCTCTCATCACGCTGTGCAATGAGAAATGTCCTGCCCACTATCCTTCCCACCCCTCCCACAGAGGTATTCCACTATCCACTGAACCTACACAGTATACTTGTCCATCCTTACACAACCCCTGCTCCCAATCCCTTACCTCATGGCTCATACCCCTGTAATAGACGTAGATGCAAGACCTGTCCCATACATCCTACCACCACCACCTACTCCAGCCCAGTCACTAACATCACCTATCCCATCAAAGGCAGGGCTACTTGTGAAACCAGCCATGTGGTCTACAAGCTGAGCTGCAACCACTGTGCTGCATTCTATGTAGGCATGACAACCAACAAGCTGTCTGTCCGTATGAATGGCCACTGACAAACTGTGACAAGGAAACAAGTGAACCAACTTGTTGCTGAACACAATACCAAACATGGTATCCTTCATTTCAATGACTGCTTCACAGCCTGTGCCATACGAATCTTTCTCACCAACACCAGCCTTTCTGAATTGTGCAGGTAGAAACTGTCCCTGCAATACATCCTACATTCCCATAACCCTCCTGATCTCAAATTTCATTAGTCACTGTCCTCACCCAACCAGTCTCTTCCCTGTTCCCATCCCACCACCACACACTTTCTTTTTATTTCTCTCCTTTTCTGCTACTCCCCCTCCCCCCCCCCCCCCCCCCCCCCCACTCACCTGCCCTCTGGCTAACCTCCAGCATTTCACTGTCCGCTACCTCCAACATACTATCCTTCCCTCTCCCCATCCAAGCCTCCTCCTTACCCCCACCCAGTTCCCACTCCCATCATGCACTGGTGCTCCTGTTTGCAGGGTGGTTTCAGTTGCCTGAGACTGCAGTCGTGTGTGTGATTTGCGTTTACGCCCGCGCGCGCGTGTGTGTGTGTGCGTGCGTGTGTGTGTGTGTGTGTGTCTATTGTTGACGAAGGCCTTAATGGCTGAAAGCTTTAATTGTGAGTTTCTTTTTGTTGTGCCTATATGGGACTCAGCATCTCCACTATATGGTGAGCAGCAACTTTCCTTCTCATAATATTGTTACATTCCGTCCTACACTTTCCATTGCTTGACTTTTACTTGATGGCTATTCTTCAATCCTGAGCCAGTGCTGTTTTTCTTTGTTATTATTTTATTTTGCATTACTCTACTCAATATCTGTCCATCTTGCTCTTCTTTCCTGTGTTTCTCTTGTCGCCTTACAAACCGCACTGTGCGCTCTACTTACGAGCCACACTGTATCAACTGTCTTGGCCGCGCACAACAGAAAGCTACAAGACCACGCTGATTGTTGGTGCTGAATCTTATTTCCCACATTACTTGCACCGATATTATTAATCCTATACTTTCGAACTGATCACTCTTGCTGCATCGTTTCCAATTTTCTTGCATGTTAACATCTGCACCTTTCTGGTGGCACACAATCTCATGTCTCATTTTACGAACTCCGCCCCTTTCCTGCCCGCTCCTCCCACCTCCCTCCTCAGACATAAACTTTCTCCATTCTCTCCCAGTTCACACTCACTAATTCCACCATCCAATCACATATAAAGATATTTTCTTTTATTAGTTATTCTTTACTTTGACCCTTGTGATTTCTTGTCAATTTTAGTGAGTTTTCACCTTTCGCTATTGTCAACTCCCTGAGATTTCACCTTGTTTCCCCCTTTTGCATCCATTTCATGCCTTTTAAGAATTTTCACATGTATTTTGGTTTATTTTTATGAAATTTTTCGGGTGTAATTCTACATTATTTACATAATTTTTCACATTTTTCCATGACCATAATCCTTGTTCCTTCCATCTGTGTCAATACAGAGAATTTTCCTTATCCCTAATCAGATCCTAGTCGCACATATTGTTTCTGTGTTGTTGCTTGGCTCATGGAATCCCCCTAATGGTCTTAACATCAAATTATCCAACTCTGGCTGCCACCACACCTTCAACAATGACCTCCATCTGTTCAGATTCTGCCAATCCTTAGCCCTCATCAACATAATCCTGCAAAACTATATCAATCAAGCTCAAACCTCCTTGCAGTACCTTCACTCCTTCTGCAGATTTCTCCTGCTACGCAATCCCAAATTCCTGGAAGCCATAACACACATTGAAGCTCTTTCCCTGCAGTAACTTGAACAGCATGCCCAACACCACCTCAAAAAGCTGTCCATCCTTCTCACTTCCTACTCCCACCTTGGTGTACCACTGTCCACCACCTCTACAACCTCCAAACCTCCCACGTCCCCTCATAGCTGACAAATCTTGTCTCACAGACTTACTACACTTACCCCACCCTCAAAAACTCCCTCCCACCACCTGAATAGGGGTTGGGGGTCTAAAGTGTAATATATATTGCAAACTGAATAAAAATTTGCTGCTTAAATAATTAAAAGGAAAATTTTGAAGAATGGTTGGAAGGTACACCTATCCTGAGTGAACTTTAACTGACTTCAATATAAACAGACCTTCCATATTCAATACATATATTCAGCATTTACGATTCATAAATTTACGTACATCCTTTTCTTGTTACTGCTATTATGCATGAAGATTGGTATGACAATACTGGCTCCGGACCACCCCTCCTCTGCTCATGAGAATTCTTATTGTTAGCTCCGATCCTCTTGATGCAGGATTCTTGGGGTGTCGTGGAGAGATGAGCAGACAGGTATCATCACCGTGAAAATATGAATAAACCCTGCTATATTGATAGCACTTTTTAGTGTACAACTGGAATACACATTTTTTAACAATATCAACTCGGCGGAACACTCAATACATCTGCCCGCTATAGCGTATAGACACAGACAGATGAATCTAAAGCAATTAAAAATCGAAGAGCATCTTTTTACCTCTTTTGTTTTTATGTTAATGTTATCTATGATACAAAATTATTATTATATAGAAAAGAATGAGGGAGAAACGAAAAGAAATTTAAGAAAATTACATTATAATTGCCCCCCTCCCACTGTGCACAGTGTCTGAGCTTATTTGTCATTTTATGGGTTGATAACCTTTGCCGGTATGGGCATAGCCTTTATTTCTCGGCCATTGGAGTCATCATCCTCTCTGATTACCAATTTATATAGGCATGTCCCCCCCCATGAACCATGGACCTTGCCGTTGGTGGGGAGGCTTGCGTGCCTCAGCGATACAGATGGCCGTACCATAGGTGCAACCGCAACGGAGGGGTATCTGTTGAGAGGCCAGACAAACATGTGGTTCCTGAAGAGGGGCAGCAGCCTTTTCAGTAGTACAGGGTCAACAGTCTGGATGATTGGCTGATCTGGCCTTCCAACATTAACCAAAACGGCCTTGCTGTACTGGTACTGCGAACGGCTGAAAGCAAGGGAAACTACAGCCGTAATTTTTCCCGAGGACATGCAGCTTTACTGTATGATTAAATGATGATAGCGTCCTCTTGGGTAAAATATTCCAGAGGTAAAATAGTCCCCAATTCAGATCTCCGGGCGGGGACTACTCAGGAGGACGTCGTTATCAGGAGAAAGAAAACTGGCGTTCTACGGATCGGAGCGTGAAATGTCAGATCCCTTAATCGGGCAGGTAGGTTGGAAAATTTAAAAAGGGAAATGGATAGGTTAAAGTTAGATATAGTGGGAATTAGTGAAGTTCGGTGGCAGGAGGAACAAGACTTTTGGTCAGGTGAATACAGGGTTATAAATACAAAATCAAATAGGGGTAATGCAGGAGTAGGTTTAATAATGAATAAAAAAATAGGAGTGCGAGTAAGCTACTACAAACAGCATAGTGAACGCATTATTGTGGGCAAGATAGATACGAAGCCCATGCCTACTACAGTAGTACAAGTTTATATGCCAACTAGCTCTGCAGATGATGAAGAAATTGATGAAATGTATGATGAGATAAAAGGAATTATTCAGGTAGTAAAGGGAGATGAAAATTTAATAGTCATGGGTGACTGGAATTCATCAGTAGGAAAAGGGAGAGAAGGACACATAGTAGGTGATTATGGATTGGGGCTAAGAAATGAAAGAGGAATCCGTCTGGTAGAATTTTGCACAGAGCATAACTTAATCATAGCTAACACTTGGTTCAAGAATCATAAAAGAAGGTTGTATACATGGAAGAATCCTGGAGATACTAAAAGGTATCAGATAGATTATATAATGGTAAGACAGAGATTTAGGAATCAGGTTTTAAATTGTAGGACATTTCCAGGGACAGATGTGGACTCTGACCACTATCTATTGGTTATGACCTGTAGGTTAAAACTGAAGAAACTGCAAAAAGGTGGGAATTTAAGGACTTGGGATCTGGATATGCTGAAACAACCAGAGATTGTACAGAGTTTCAAGGAGAGCATAAGGGAACAATTGACAGGAATGGGGGAAAGAAACACAGTAGAAGAAGAATGGGTAGCTCTGAGGGATGAAGTAGTGAAGGCAGCGGAGGATAAAGTAGGTAAAAAGACGAGGGTTGCTAGAAATCCTTGGGTAACAGAAGAAATATTGAATTTAATTGATGAAAGGAGAAAATATAAAAATGCAGTAAATGAAGCAGGCAAAAATGAATACAAACGTATCAAAAATGAGACCGACAGGAAGTGCAAAATGGCTAAGCAGGGATGGCTACAGGACGAATGTAAGGATGTAGAAGCGTATCTCACTAGGGGTAAGATAGATACTGCCTACAGGAAAATTAAAGAGACCTTTGGAGAGAAGAGAACCGCGTGTATGAATATCAAAAGCTCAGATGGCAACCCAGTTCTAAGCAAAGAAGGAAGGCAGAAAGGTGGAAGGAGTACATAGAAGGTTTATACAAGGGCGATGTACTTGAGGACAATATTATGGAAATGGAAGAGGATGTAGATGAGAACGAAATGGGAGATAAGATACTGCGTGAAGAGTTTGATAGAGCACTGAAAGACCTGAGTCGAAACAAGGCCCCCGGAGTAGACAACATTCCATTAGAACTACTGACGGCCTTGGGAGAGCCAGTCATGACAAAACTCTACCAGCTGGTGAGCAAGATGTATGAGGCCAGCGAAATACCCTCAGACTTCAAGAAGAATATAATAATTCCAATCCCAAAGAAAGCAGGTGCTGACAGATGTGAAAATTACCGAACTATCAGTTTAATAAGCCACAGCTGCAGAATACTAACCCGAATTCTTTACAGACGAATGGAAAAACTGGTAGATGCGGATCTCGGGGAGGATCAGTTTGGATTCCGTAGAAATGTTAGAACATGTGAGGCAATACTGACCTTACGACTTATCTTAGAAGAAAGATTAAGAAAAGGCAAACCTACGTTTCTAGCATTTGTAGACTTAGAGAAAGCTTTTGACAATGTTGACTGGAATACTCTCTTTCAAATTCTGAAGGTGTCAGGGGTAAAATACAGGGAGCAAAAGGCTATTTACAATTTGTACAGAAACCAGATGGCAGTTATTAGAGTCAAGGGGCATGAAAGAGAAGCAGTGGTTGGGAAAGGAGTGACACAGGATTGTAGCCTCTCCCCGATGTTATTCAATCTGTATGTTGAGCAAGCTGTAAAGGAAACAAAAGAAAAATTCGGAGTAGGTATTAAAATCCGTGGAGAGGAATAAAACTTTGAGTATCGCAGATGACATTGTAATTCCGTCAGAGACAGCAAAGGACTTGGAAGAGCAGTTGAACGGAATGGACAGTGTCTTGAAAGGAGGATATAAGATGAACATCAACAAAAGCAAAACGAGGATAATGGAATGTAGTCAAATTAAATCGGGTGATGCTGAGGGAATTAGACTAGGAAATGAGACACTTAAAGTAGTAAAGGAGTTTCGCTATTTAGGAAGTAAAATAACTGATGATGGTCGAAGTAGAGAGGATATAACATGTAGACTGGCAATGGCAAGGAAAGCGTTTCTGAAGAAGAGAAATTTGTTAACATTGAATATAGATTTTAGTATCAGGAAGTCGTTTCTGAAAGTATTTGTTTGGAATGTAGCCATGTATGGAAGTGAAACATGGACGATAACTAGTTTGGACAAGAAAGGAATTGAAGCTTTCGAAATGTGGTGCTGCAGAAGAATGCTGAAGATAAGGTGGATAGATCACATAACTAATGAGGAGGTATTGAATAGGATTGGGGAGAAGAGAAGTTAGTGGCACAACTTGACTAGAAGAAGGGATCGGTTAGTAGGACATGTTTTGAGGCATCACGGGATCACCAATTTAGTATTGGAGGACAGCGTGGAGGGTAAAAACCGTAAAGGGAGACCAAGAGATGAATACACTAAGCAGATGCAGAAGGATGTAGGTTGCAGAAGGTACTGGGAGATGAAGAGGCTTGCACAGGATAGAGTAGCATGGAGAGCTGCATCAAACCAGTCTCAGGACTGAAGACAACAACAACAACAACAACAACAACAACAACAACAACAACATAGGCATGTCAGCTCCTTTAACACATACATACATAAGTTCTCCTTCCTAACAAAGTGCTTGCTGTAAGTGCATAGTCCCATTATTGTCACTCAGTATCTGCCCTGCGTTTAGCTTGCGAAGCATACACACACAGTTCACCATCCATTACCGCTCCAGCTTGGTTTCACGTGTTTAATACAAAGTCACAGTGCGTATCATGGGTCCACATAGTCTTTACTGATTTGTGAAGCTCGTGTTCAGCGGCATGATCCTTTGTGAAATCTTTGATGCGCTGACAACTGGTTTCCATATCAGCGGCCTGAGGAAGGTATTTCACCTTTTCATTCACACTTATTCAGTAGGGATACCAGCTGTGCATCTGACATCTGCCGACATGGTAAGTTTCTTGCTGCTTCTACAACATTGTTGAGCACAGAAAATTCATATTTTTACTAAGGATTGTCATTTTTCTTTAGTTCATCACGCCCACACCTACATATCTCACACACACACTTAACACTTTGCAGGTAGGATTCGTATCTTTTTGCTCTTAGTTTTTGAACGTCTTTCATGCCGTTGCATTATACAAAGTTTTTGTAGTGTCCTTGCCACATACTATACTATACACATTACAACAAAAAATAAATAAAACTACAAAAATAAACTTATCCTATTTATTTGCTAACATTCCATTATCATTGCTTGTATACATTACAGCCTGATAGTCATTTTGTTTAGTACATTTTGTTAAATTATTATTTTGTTACATTGTTGAGTTCCAATTACATGAGTACACTTTTTGCTCTTATTTGGTTTTACACTCTTTACATAATATCCATACAGTCATAGATTTGCTTTTCCTTTGTGGCATAAATTGACATACACTTCACTTCAATTTACAGTGACTTCTTGTCAGAGCATATTTATCAAGTACGAAGAAGTAAAGAAATTTCATGGAAAAGCATTTATGTACTCAGTTACTTCTCATTTCTGGTCTTAACTGTGTTCCCAAGAACAAAATAGTTTGTTGTTTATAAACACTACGTAAACCTGAAGATACCGTTCGTATCGATTACTTGTTCATTGTTTAAAGTGCACCTCAGTATTTACTTGTTATGTTCATCATATAAAGGACAACCATTTCATATGCAGAGGTATACAGAGGTGTATCATCAATACTACATGTCATGTACAATGAGTGTAAAATAGTGTTTATATAAGTAACAAACATGCATAAAAAATTCAATGTAAATCAGGTGTTTGATGCTTTCATGAATAGTCGACGCTCACAGTAGTTGGTTTTGACCCCTTGATTATTTGGTAGTGCTCCACCTTAGTTCAGCATTGTGATATGCGAGGTACTGCAACTGTATACTTCTTCACATATTTTCCCACTATCACATGTATACATATCATAAGCTTACAACCATATTTACATGCGGTGTGGTCCTCTCTTATGCTTACATGGTACTAACACTCAAGAAGCATTTATCTTTCTTCACTTTAGGATGTGTCAACGTATCATTCCCAAGAAGAAAAAAATTAATATTAACTTAAAACTAAATCTTCATAGTTACGCGTACAGTGGCTCGATGGTCACTAACACCTCTTTCATATATTCATCCATGTACTCATTTACTTTAGTGTGCAGTCGTGCTATGACAAATTCATTCAGTGTCATGAGTGTGTCTCTACTTACCTTATAAACCTGAAAGATAAAGTGTATTGTAGGTATGATGCGTTCTCTTATTCAGCTTGTCACTTATAGTGTTTTCTGGCTCTTTCATTATAATTAGTCCATGTACTTTCAATACTTAAATTTGTAAACATATAGATATAATGTACGTAATAATGTAACTTCAATAAATATTTCGTAGTTTAGGATTCCCCTTCTATATATGTAATCCCTTAGCTTATCTCAAATTTGTAAACATATAGATATAATGTACGTAGTAATGTAAATTAAATAAATATTTCGTTGTTTAGAATTCCCCTTCTGTATATATAATCCCTTAGCTTATCTCTGCCTGTGTGTATTGTGTAGATAGTCATAGTTGTGGTATAGACTCCCCATTAATTTTCTATTTTGCAGTTTATGCAATAGGCTTTAAAAATGCTAGTACTGGCTGTAGCTCGTAGGGTTTGTTCTGGGTGTTCGAACACCTTCAGCTGTGTCTGTCTGGTGCACACGTTTGCAGTTTGTTGACTAGCTTTTACCCCAATGTGCATGCGCTGCGTCGCTCTGTTACTACTAATGTTGCGGTGAGTTCTGTATTGCAGTGCGCGCTACCGTGTGTTTCACAAGTTCGTTTATTCATTTACAACTGGGCTACACACAAGGTGAAGCATTGTGTTTAAAGTATTGTTGTCTCTAGATACATGAAAGTAAAATTCCTCCTTGTTACATCCACTTACCTTATCATTTATACATTTGACATACACTCCTGGAAATTGAAATAAGAACACCGTTAATTCATTGTCCCAGGAAGGGGAAACTTTATTGACACATTCCTGGGGTCAGATACATCACATGATTACACTGACAGAACCACAGGCACATAGACACAGGCAACAGAGCATGCACAATGTTGGCACTAGCACAGTATATCCACCTTTCGCAGCAATGCAGGCTGCTATTCTCCCATGGAGATGATCGTAGAGATGCTGTATGTAGTCCTGTGGAATGGCTTGCCATGCCATTTCCACCTGGCTCCTCAGTTGGACCAGCGTTCGTGCTGGATGTGCAGACCGCGTGAGACGACGCTTCATCCAGTCCCAAACATGCTCAATGGGGGACAGATCCAGAGATCTTGCTGGCCAGGGTAGTTGACTTACACTTTCTAGAGCACGTTGGGTGGCACGGGATACATGCGGACGTGCATTGTCCTGTTGGAACAGCAAGTTTCCTTGCCGATCTAGGAATGGTAGAACGATGGGTTCGATGACGGTTTGGATGTACCGTGCACTATTCAGTGTCCCCTCGACGATCACCAGAGGTGTACGGCCAGTGTAGGAGATCACTCCCCACACCATGATGCCGGGTGTTGGCCCTGTGTGCCTTGGTCGTATGCAGTCCTGATTGTGGTGCTCACCTGCACGGCACCAAACACGCATACGACCATCATTGGCACCAAGGCAAAAGCGACTCTCATCACTGAAGACGACACGTCTCCATTCGTCCCTCCATTCACGCCTGTCGCGACACCACTGGAGGTAGGCTGCACGATGTTGGGGCGTGCGGGACTGTAGCCCAGCTTCATGGAGACGGTTGCGAATGGTCCTCACTGATACCCCAAGAGCAACAGTGTCCCTAATTTGCTGGGAAGTGGCGGTGTGGTCCCCTACGGCACTGCGTAGGATCCTACGGACTTGGCGTGCATCCGTGCATCGCTGCGGTCCGGTCCTAGGTCAACGGGCACGTGCACCTTCTGCCGACCACTGGCGACAACATCGATGTACTGTGGAGACCTCACGCCGCACGTGTTGAGCAATTTGGCGGTACGTCCACCCGGCCTCCCGCATGCCCACTATACGCCCTCCCTCAGAGTCCGTCAGCTGCACATACGGTTCACGTCCACACTGTCGCAGCATGCTACCAGTGTTAAAGACTGCGATGGAGCTCCGTATGCCACGGAAAACTGGCTGACACTGACGGCGGCGGTGCACAAATGCTGCGCAGCTAGCGCCATTCGACGGCCAACACCACGGTTCCTGGTGTGTCCGCTGTGCCGTGCGTGTGATCATTGCTTGTACAGCCCTCTCGCAGTGTCCGGAGCAAGTATGGTGGGTCTGACACACCGGTGTCAATGTGTTCTTTTTTCCATTTCCAGGAGTGTATAAGAAAAAACTTAAACAAAAATTTTCCTTATCAACTAACAACATAAATTCTGGTATGTGATTTTCTCGCATCCTAAGTCTAATTTTGTTATACATATGTACAGCTTAGAGGGTACACACCTCTTCTAAAGTATATAAATGTTCTCAAGTCTTGTGTGGATAAAGGTCCTTGTCTATACCTGTGTTCATGTGTGCCAATCTGTTTGCTCCTGTGTAGGGGATTTTGGGAATTATGTATGGTCCGATGTGTAGTAATTGCCACTTATGGTTCAGTTTTCCAATGTTTGTAGATTTGGGATGTGTTCTAAGTAACACCTTATGCCCTGTGTTTTGCTTTCTGGCAAACAATGCACTTTCTTACCACCTCTAGTACTCTTTGTCTGAGGGAGGGAAATAACAGTATTTAGCTATTTTATCAGTACATGTTGAAGTGCCATAATGGCCCCAAGTATTGTGTGTGTATAAGATAAAATCATGCACATATTCCTCTGGCAAACACACATGCCATTTCTCTTGTTCGGAAGGTTTCCTATGGAACAAAACACCTTTGTGAGTAGTGAAAAACATTTTTTAATTTTTCATCGCCGTTATGTGCTAGTTTTGCTCTTACCTTACTCCTGCATGTGTCTTCCTGCTCAATTTGTTTGCACATGTGGACATAGTATGGTCGGAGTGTTTTGTCCTCCGTCAACATAGCTCTTATTTCACCTTTCTGCTGCAAAAGATCCTTGACTGTCTCTAAGCCTTGTGGTAGTTGAGAAAGAGCATCAGCTATTATATATACTATCTCAAAATCGAGTTCTTGAAGATACACACCACCTTTCTATCCATCGGTGCAGCAATTTGCAAGTTAGCGAAAACGATAGGGACCGATGGTCACAGTACACTTTTGTGTGCATACCCCAAAGGAAATATACAAACTTCTTAAAGGTACAAGTTACAGCCAACCACTCTAATTCCGTGACTCAATATGAATGTTCAGCTTCAGATAAGGTGCGACTGGCAAAGCTAATTCCTTTAGGGATGAGATTTCCTTCTTCTTCTGCCAGTTGAAAAGATGCGTAGGTGCATAAACAAAAATCGTTTTTCATGACTGATTAAGATAAAATATTAAATGATTAATGGAAAATCTCATATAAAGATGTGAAACAAATACTAACAAAGAGATAGAGGGGCTGGCCACTACTTACTTCAGCTCAGTACAGCCGATAGATAACACAAAACAGAACAGAAAATTTATATTCCTAGTTTTCGGAACTCTGTTCCTTCATCATGGAGGAGAGAGGGGAAAAAGGGGGAAGAATGGAAAGTGGATTTAGTTACTCACAATCCAGGTTATGAAGCAACAGGGAAAGGTAAACAGGGAGGGTAGCAAGGATGGAGGCATGGTTGTCAGAGGGAAGCCAAAGATATTCTACTGTTAAGTACTGTGCCAGATTCAAACCAAAAAGGATGCATACAGAAGTAAAGAGGTATATAGTATAAAGATAAACACAACTATGTAGGATGAAAAGATGCATGAATGGCTAAAGAGTAGAGGGAAAAAGAAGACTGAAGAGTAAATGGGAGTGAGGTTGGTTAATGTAGGTTCAGTCCAGGGGGATGGCAGGATGAAAGGATGTGTTGGAGTGCAAGTTCCCATCTCCGCAGTTCCGAGGCACTGGTGTTGGGTGGGAGAAGCCAAATAGAAGGTACGTTGTAGCAGGTTCCTAGGTCCCTAGAATTATGCAGGATGGCATGCTCTGCTACTGGGTATTGGACATCTCCTAGGCGGACAGTTCGTCTGTGCCCATTCATACGCTCAACCAGTTTAGTTGTCGTCATACGGATGTAAAAGGCTGTGCAGTGCAGGCATGTGAGCTGATAAATGACATGTGTTATTTAACATGTGGCCCTGCCTTGAATTGTGTATGTTTTACCAGTAGTGGGGCTGGAGTAGGTGGTTGTGGGGGGATGCATGGGGCAGGTTTTGCAGCAGGGTCGGTTACAGGGGTAGGAACTGCTGGGTAGAGAAGGTGGTCTGGGAACATTGTAGGGTTTGAAAAGGATGTTACAGAGGTTAGGCGGGCAATGAAAGGCAACTCTTGAGTGGTGTGGGAGAATATTGTCAAGGGATGATCTCATTTCAGGACTTGACTTGAGAAAATCATATCCCTGACAGAGTAACTTGTTGATGTATTCGAGGCCAGGATAATATTGAGTGACAAGGGGGATGCTTCTGTGTGGTCTGGGGGTAGGAACATTGTTGTTGGGCGGAAAGGAATGTATTGCACGGGAGATCTGTTTGTGGACAAGGTCTGGAGGATAGTTGCGGGAGAGGAAAACACTGGTCAGGTTATTGGTGTGATTGTTGAGGGATTCGTCACTGGAGCAGATACATTTGCCACGAATACGTAGTCTGTAGGGAAGGGAGCATTTGATGTGGAATGGATGGCAGCTATCAAAGTGAAGGTACTGTTGTTTGTTTGTGGGTTTGATGTGGAGAAGTTTGGGTCGGCTAAGTTTGCCATCTGTGTTGTACTACTAATCCATTGTTTACTTGTTGGTCTGTAAATCAATGTGGTGTTGCTATCGGCGTATTTACAGGCTTCTGTTGTACTGGTCTCTTGTCATATATTAAATCTATTGAGTCCAGTACAGATAGAAAGTATTCGGTGTCGTGTTCAAGGATGGTAATGAGTTTTCCCTAATGTGGGCAGGAAGATGGCTCTTTAAAATTTTCAGCACGTCTACTTGAGATACAAAGTTCATCCTGTGTCTTTCAAAATAGTCCCATAAGTTTCCTTACTTGCTATTGAATGGAGTTGGGTTGATTACTTCACGTCTGAGTCTCTCTTGTATGGCCTCAGACCAATACTTATTCAGAAATGGCCTCTCAAACTGTTCATAATAGTGAAAATGTTCCACCATGAGCATAGCCCATAGCAGGACATCAACCTGTGTGTATCCAACAACAAATCTAAATTTATGGGCTTCGGTCCAGGTATGAGGTAAAACATTTCGAAATGCTCTGATAAAGCCCAGAGGATGTGTTCTTTTCCCTCCTGAAGTAAATATCAGAAATCGTCGATGCGTAAGTAATACCTCATTGGCGAGTAATGTTGACAAACATGCAGTGCTGTCAGTGACAGGCACATTTGTGTTTGCTTGTGGGGTAGTGCATGGCAACTGCACTAGCTCAACAGGTGCAGCTGGTCATAGCTTGTGTTCCAAAAATGGACAGCATAGAGACAGAAGTGATGACACGTTCTGCAGGACCTGACCATCATTTGCAGGACAATTCTCAAGCACGTACAATGCAAGCTGTTACTGATTTCTTTGAGTGATGGGGCTGCTAAGTGCTATACCAGCTACTACACTCCCATGACTTAAGCCCTTGTAAACTGAAGGAAACACTTCATGGCATTCACTTCAGAACTGCTACAAATTTGTTGGGCGATAGACCACATCACTCAAAATGTCAACACAACAGTTTTAGTCTTGAGACTGACTGCATTTCAAGTTCAATGATGGAAGAGAGGCGTTAGTACTTCAGTGCACGAGGTGTCCGCCCTCGGTAGCTGAGTGATCAGCGTGACAGAATGTCTGTGCTAAGGGCCTGGGTTTGATACCCGGCTGGGTTGGAGATTTTCTTTGCTCAGGGACTGGGTGTTGTGTTGTCCTAATCATCATCATTTTATCCCCACTGACACGCAAGTCACAGAAGTGGCATCAAATCGAAAGACTTGCATCTGGTAAACGGTCTACCTGACAGGAGGCCCTAGTCACATGACATTTTTTATGCACTAGGCAATGTGAAATCATCAACCTTATGCATGAGAAAGGACATTATACTCTTAAAGCAAAGAGTCGTTATAGTTTTATAACTGAATTATAGTTCCTGATACCTTCTTGTAGGCTATCATTGTTCGTTGTACCTATTCTCTGTTAGTTGTAGGCAAGGTCTAATTTTCTCGTTCTTCCTTTGACTTCCTCTTATGCAGTCCATTGTTTTGGAACCATTCTCCTAAGTATTTGAATTCATCTGCCCTTTTAACCTTTCTATATTTTACCTACAGGTACTTCTCCTCTTGGTGTCAGTGTTCCATACATTCCAGCTTTTCATATGAGACTTCAAAACCCATCTTTCCAGCAGTTTTATGCAAGATTTCCAGCATTCTTTGTGCATCCTTCCAGTTTCTAGCTAAAAGGGCAGGGTCATTGGCAGGAGCCAAACACATGAATTCCATTTTTTCCTTTTTTCCCCAAAGTGTATTCTATTTATTTTTTCAACTTCAGACCTTCTTTCCAGGTTTTCAGTATTTTCTTCAAGGTGATATTTGAAAGAAATGTAAATAATCCATCTCCTTGCCTGACCCCTGTCTTTATTTTGAAGGACTCAGAGATTTTTTATAAAAACCTAACTAGTATGTTCGAGTCTTTCAGGGATTGTTTCACAATTTCCCTCATTTTTCTGTCAACGCTCAATTCCTCTAAAATCCTATATAAAATTTGTCAGTTGAATTTTTTTTAGATGCATTTAAGTAGTTGAGAGAAGTTACTACTGCATGGTGTTCATAATTGTGATTTCAAAACATCTGATATTTTGATGTTCTACTGACTGGACTGTAAATTTGCAATACTTTTCATTTTCATAACAGGTTCTGTGGTGAACGACTTCCACCAGTATTGATCACCATAGGAAATGTAATGACTGTTGTGTTTCAGTCTGATCATAGTATTAATTACCAAGGATTTAGTGCACGTTACAATCAGATAGACATTTCAACAAGTAAGTATGCAACAGTTAGCCTTTAATTTCATCTATCTTTTTTTCTTGTTTTTCAATTGATATATTATATGTTACCACTTTAGTAGTGTTATGATCCACTCTGTTCAGTTCAGAAACTTTTGGCAAGCTCTTACTACAATAAACACCATTTAGGCAAATGGGTGCATGAAGATGTTTGTGGACAAAATATTTGTAGACCATTAATGAAGCTACTGATGTTCATTGTTTAGTATTTTGTGTGAAAATGATCATCAAATGGAGCTTTATACTAATGCTTGGATTAATAGTGTCTTGTACATGCAAATAGATAATTTAATGTTTTGACAACTTCTATTGTTGAGTAAAAAACACTGTGGAGACAAGTAATTTGATCAAATTATTGTTTTTATAAAAATTTTCTTTGCGTTAATGAAAGCTAAATGAAAAAGTAATAATTAACAAGGAGGTAATTATTATACGTGTTCATATCTGAAAAATTATTCACTCACATGTATCACTGTAAAGTGCGTATTTTGTATTTATTGAGTAACAGATATTGCAGATTTACCCTGCCTCTATGGACACATAATTACTGCAGTGGGAAGAGCTGTCAGCACATAAATGTGAAGTAGTTTTTAAGAATGTGAAGGACAAATTTATACACATTTCAAAGCCTCACACAGAGATGGCATTGATGTTCTTGAAATATTATTCTGTTGTAACAAATGTCAGGTCAACATCACAGTTTGATTTCACCCATCCAGTCTGACTCATGATATCCTGTACAATATCATTAATTTACATTGTGAGGGATGCAAGCCTGATATAAAATGTTGTCTGTGAATGTCTTAGTTTGTAGTGTAATCTAAGCTGTTTGTTAACTGTGCTTTTATTCCAACTATATCATGATGTAGTGATGTATGAGGGTGTGGTTTGGGTGGAACCTGGGAGCACAGCTTAAATTGTTGACAGAGAAACAAGTAGCAATTTTTTTTCTTCACAAATTGTCTGTTTCTTTCTGTATTCCACATGATTTCCAAGGGTATTCTGGTGAATTAGTTTTGTTTCTTTATGTATTTTTGTATGTTATATTCTGAGGGTGTGTATTATACCTGTTTTCATTTGGTTTATATATGTCAAGTGAAGCAATCACTTGCAATTATATATTTGCAATTTTCTAATAATTTGTCTTGGTTATTATTCAGTTTGTTGTTGCTTTGTGCAGGTGTGCCTAGTACCCCTCTCTTTGTATGAGCTTCGTAGGTACAGCAAAACATTTGAATCAAACTGGGTGTGTGTATGGTATCCCTGTTTTCGTTTGAGCTGTAGAGGTCAAGCAAAGAATCAATTCCAACTGTATGATTTTTGTTTTATCATTTTATTTTAGAGTCAGTTAAGTGTGCAGGAATTTGTTTTTGTTAGTTGTCAATTGTGTCAGTCTTTTTGCGGTTCTATGACAGCTATTGCCGAATTCCTTTGAGCTATGTAGGTCTAGCTTGAGCTTCAGTTCCCTTTGTTGGCTTTCACTCATGATGGAAATGTGTTATGTTGTGTCAACTCATGTCATGTAAGCTCAGTGTACTCAAAGTTCGAATTTTGAAGTAAGATGGAAACATACTCTTGTTGTCTACATTTCTGTTTCTGGTTTTGTTTTTAGTGATGGTGTCCAATTATTTGCAATAATTTGTCAAGTATTCCATTCCAATTGTGTGATTTTTGTACTTCTATATTCGGTTTATTCCATACAGATTTGTGTGTGTGTGTGTGTGTCTAAAAAACTGGTATCGAATAATTCTTTTGACCTACATAGCTCAAATGAATACAGCGACATCAAACATTCCCTTCATGAAAACAATAAGATAATAAAAAAATTATGAGGGTTGGAATTTAAATAATGGCAACTATTTACTTAAAGTTCGTACAAAATAGATACCCATTTCAACGTTTTACTGACCTTCAAAGTAATCACCAGCATTGTGTATAACCCACAGCCAGCAATGTGAAAGTCATAGGATACTTTTAGCAATGCCAGTTGTGTTGACTGTTTGAGCGGCGCGGTCTATTGCCTGACACATTTGTAGCAGTTCTGAAGCGAATGCTATGAAGTGTTTTTCAGTTTAGAAATCGAGTTGAACTTACAAGGGCTTAAGTCAGGGAAGTGCAGTAGGTGGTATAGCACTTAGCAGCTCCACCAGTCAAACAAATCATTAACAGCTTGCACTGTACGTGCTTGAGCATTGTCCTGCAAAATAATGGTCAGGTCCTGCAGAAAGTGTCATCACTTCTATCTCTATGCTGTTCATTTTTGGAACACAAGCGATGGCCAGCTTTTTTGCAGGATAATGCTCAAGCACATACAGTGCAAGCTGTTACTGATTTGTTTGACTGATGGGTCTGCTAAGTGCTATACCACCTACTGCATTCCCCTGACTTATGCCCTTGTGAGTTCACATCAATTCTAAACTGAAGGAAACACTTCATGGCATTTGCTTCAGAGCTGCTAAAACTCGTCGGGCAACAGACAACGCCACTCGCACTGTCAGCACAACTGGCACTGCTAAGAGTATGCTACAACTTCCACATAGCTGGCAATGGGTTATACGCAATGGTGGTGACTACTTCGAAGGTCAGTAAAGCTTTGAAACACGAATCTATTCTGTACGAGCTGTAAATAATTAGTTTTCACTAATAAAGTTCCAACCCTCGTAATTTTTTTATTATATTCTTTTTTTCATCAAGGGAATGTTTGATGCCACTGTCTGCATTTGAGCTATGTAGGTCAACTGAACTATTCGATACCAGTTTATATTCTGTTTATTCTAGATGATTTAGCATGTCCTGTTGTTTTTTTTTTTTTTTTTTTTTTTTTTTTTTTTTATTATTTGTAAAATGGTGTCATTTGTCAAAGTAGGACGGTGGAACCAGACCTTATTGTATTTTCCGTAAGTCATATATAAAACTGATCGTAAGAAAAGCTTTTCTTTATATGGTGTTGCATCTGTTTTGCTTGAGTGGATAAACTGGAAAATGGTCCCATCAAACGCCTTTTGTTTTGACATTTTATTCATCCAAGGTTGGTACACATTTACAAATCTCCTTTAGTTTCAACAGTTAAAAACTGAGTGGTTGAATTCATACATGTAATTCCTGTTAAAGATAATCTATGTGTGGATGTTCCCAATTGATGTTATGCAAGTAAAAGTATATGAAATAGCCGAGTGCATAGTCGTATCAAAAGAAAGACTGTGGTACATTAATTTCATTTGAATCTGTAATTCTGAAGAAGCTTTGAGGTTGGTGAGTGTCTTATCTGTTGAATCATGATCAAAATCTAAAGCAAAAATATATTTTTTGATACTGTCCAGTCCATTCTGAAAAGAATCAAACTGTCTTAGTGTACTGACTTGTTACTATCCATGTGCCATTGGTCAACTGCTGCACACCACAAATAGAACGTCTGCCAAAGCAGTGTTTGGAATTTATGCCAAAATAGACAAATTCGATTTCGTCTCTCAGAGGAGGTATGAGCAGAATGCTCTGAGTTCAAAACAGCTTCTTTGTCATTGATTATCTTGAAAAAGGAAAATAAATTTTAATAATACAAGCCATAACTCATGTGTGATTCATTTTAGTATAAAAGTTTATTCTCAGATAGCTGTTTTTGTGGACTACATTCAGCAAATATTTACATTAATTTGCAGCATGTGGGCACACTTTCCATTCAACAATGGGTGCTATCCAGTCCCCACGATATCCACAAAATTATCTCCCTGGTCAGGACTGCACTTGGATCATCTCCATTCCAGTTGGTCAGCAGATTATGTTAAATGTCACAGACTTTGAGCTTGAGGCAGGCAGTTGTAAATATGACTATCTGGAGATCAGGTAATGATTCATTATTTGTACAGCCACTTTTAAAAATATTTGCTCATTGTACATATTAGCTAATTTAAGGATTTACCTTGAAGATACTTTGCTTGTTAAAACAATTTCTCTTTATTTTGTCGATTTACTATAGAACAGCATTGATGGATGATCAATAGATTGGACGACTTCAGTTAGTAGATCTGATGACCTCATGTAAAAATTTAAGTTTAATCCCCCCTCCCCCTCCCTCCTTGTAGCTTTTAAAGGTGGAATTAAATCACTTCATTGTTTACAACACACTATCACAGTAACAGTGGATCCCAGTATTTCTGTAACATTAATCTTTCTTTGTTAGTAAATATACACGTATGTATGTTGACTTTAGTGTAGTACTTTTTCCCACATTTTTTGCAGTAGGTTACAGCTTTATAAAAAATCATTATTTTGATTCATTTCCTTTTTCTACAGAAAATGATAGTCATCATTTCATCAGACACGACAATTGTTTTAGCCTGAATTCTCTCTGTCCATTTACTTTTTCCCTGGATGTTTTGGTGTTGACGGCTGTTAGCTACTCGTAGTGGAAGCTTTTAATCTTTGGCTGCAGTACAATGCAGAGTATGTATTTCCTGTCACATGTGTAGCTTTACCAAGAGGCAATTGTTATTTTAAATGTTTGTTGTTATTTCTTTTTGAAATTCATCATTATATGTAGTTATTAATCGTGAGTCTCTTGCATAGTGTCTTTACAAATGTCTGCTTGTGTCTGTGTATGTGCGGATGGATATGTGTGTGTGTGTCCACGCCTTTACAAATATCTGCTTGTGTCTGTGTATGTGCGGATGGATATGTGTGTGTGTGTGTGTGTGTGTGTGTGTGTGTGTGTGTATGTGTGTGCGAGTGTACACCTGTCCTTTTTTTCCCCCTAAGGTAAGTCTTTTTGCTCCTGGGATTGGAACGACTCCTTACCCTCTCCCTTAAAACCCACATCCTTTCGTCTTTCCCTCTCATTCCCTCTTTCCTGATGAAGCAACCGTGGGTTGCAAAAGCTTGAAATTTGTGTGTGTGTTTGTGTGGTTTGTGTGTATTTTATTGTGTCCATCTACCAGCAGTTTCTCGCATTTGGTAAGTCACAGAATCTTTTTTTTTTTCAATATATTTGTCCCATGTGGAATGTTTCTTTCTTTGCATTTACAAATGTCTATCAACCTGCCAGCGCTTTCCTTTGGTAAGTCACATCATCTTTGTTTTTATCTAAAAACAAAGTTGATGTGACTTACCAAACAAAAGTGCTGGCAGGTCAATAGCTACACAAACAAACACAAACATACACACAAAATTCAAGCTTTCGCAACAATGGTTGCTTCTTCAGCAAAGAGGGAAGGAGAGGGAAAGACGAAAGGATGTGGGTTTTAAGGGATAGGGTAAGGAGTCATTCCAATCTCGGGAGCGGAAAGACTTACCTTAGGGGGAAAAAAGGACAGGTGTACACTCGCACACATACACATATCCATCCGCACATACATAGACACAAGCAGACATTTGTAAAGGCAAAGAATTCGGGCAGAGATGTCAGTCGAGGCGGAAGTACAGAGGCAAAGATGTTGTTGAAAGACAGGTGAGTTATGAGCGGCAGCAACTTGAAATTAGCGGAGGTTGAGGCCTGGCGGATAACGAGAAGAGAGGATATACTGAAGGGGAAGTTCCCATCTCCGGAGTTCTGACAGGTTGGTGTTAGTGGGAAGTATCCAGATAACCCGGACGGTGTAACACTGTGCCAAGATGTGCTGGCCGTGCACCAAGGCATGTTTAGCCACAGGATGATCCTCATTACCAACAAACACTGTCTGCCTGTGTCCATTCATGCGAATGGACAGTTTGTTGCTGGTCATTCCCACATAGAAAGCTTCACAGTGTAGGCAGGTCAGTTGGTAAATCACGTGGTTACTTTCACATGTGGCTCTGCCTTTGATCGTGTACATCTTCCGGGTTACAGGACTGGAGTAGGTGGTGGTGGGAGAGTGCATGGGACAGGTTTTACACCGGGGCTGGTTACAAGGGTAGGAGCCAGAGGGTAGGGAAGGTGGTTTGGGGATTTCATAGTGATGAACTAAGAGATTACGAAGGTTAGGTGGACGGCGGAAAGACACTCTTGGTGGAGTGGGGAGGATTTCATGAAGGATGGATCTCATTTCAGGGCAGGATTTGAGGGAGTCATATCCCTGCTGGAGAGCCACATTCAGAGTCTGATCCAGTCCCAGAAAGTATCCTGTCACAAGTGGGGCACTTTTGGGGTTCTTCTGTGGGAGGTTCTGGGTTTGAGGGGATGAGGAAGTGGCTCTGGTTATTTGCTTCTGTACCAGGTGAGGAGGGTAGTTGCGGGATACAAAAGCTGTTTTCAGGTTGTTGGTGTAATGGTTCAGGGATTCCGGACTGGAGTAGATTCATTTTGCCACAAAGACCTAGGCTGTAGGGAAGGGACCGTTTGATTTGGAATGGGTGGCAGCTGTCATAATGGAGGTACTGTTGTTTGTTGGTGGGTTTGATGTGGACGGATGAGTGAAGCTGGCCTTTAAATAGATGGAGGTCAACGCCAAGAAAAGTGGCATGGGATTTGGAGTAGGACCAGGTGACTCTGATGGAACCAAAGGAGTTGAGGTTGGAGAGGAAATTCTGGAGTTGTTCTTCACTGTGAGTCCAGATCATGAAGAAAATGGTTCAAATGGCTCTGAGCACTATGGGACTTAACTACTGTGGTCATCAGTCCCCTAGAACTTAGAACTACTTAAACCTAACTAACCTAAGGACATCACACACATCCATGCCCGAGGCAGTCCGCGGTTCCGGACTGTGCGCCTAGAACCGCGAGACCACCGCGGTCGGCGATCATGAACATGTCATGAATAAATCTGTACCAAACTTTGGGTTGGCAAGCCTGGGTAACCAAGAAGGCCTTCTGTAAGCGACCCATGAATAGGTTGGCGTACGAGGAGGCCATCCTGGTACCCATGGCTGTTCCCTTTAATTGTTGGTATGTCTGGCCTTCAAAAGTGAAGAAGTTGTGGGTCAGGATGAAGCTGGACGTGCGGAATATTTATGTATAAGGAAGTGGCATCAATGGTTACAAGGATGGTTTCTTGGGGCAACAGATTGGGTAAGTATTCCAGGCGTTTGAGAAAGTGGTTGGTCTCTTTGATGAAGGATGGGAGACTGCATGTAATGGGTTGAAGGTGTTGATCCACGTAGGCAGAGATACGTTCTGTGGGGGCTTGGTAACCAGCTACAATGGGGCGGCCGGGATGATTGGGTTTGTGAATTTTTAGGAAGAAGGCAGAAGGTAGGGGTGCGCGGTGTCGGTGGGGTCAGGAGGTTGATGGAGTCAGGTGAAAGGTTTTGTAGGGGGCCTAAGGTTCTGAGGATTCCTTGAAGCTCCGCCTGGACATCAGGAATGGGATTACCTTGGCAAACTTTGTATGTGGTGTTGTCCTGACACGTTCCACATCATTACGATGTGTCATATTCATGATCTATGGAGCAAGTACTAATCTAATCTAATCTAATGAACTGAAGCCAGTGTAGTGTTGAGTTGCACAACTCATACCTAGCAGGAGTACTGTGTACTGTAGAAAGTGATTTAAACTTCTGTTGGGAATATCATTTATTGCTGAGTCACAAATTTAGGAATTGTGTGGATTGCCACGGGGAGACATATGTTAAACTCGGTAAAAGAAAGATTGATGTTGATTTCTCATTTCATATATATTGTACCAAATGTCACAAAAGAAGGAAAAACACATGGTTCAATAGACGTAAACTTATGATAGAACATAGTGTTATTTTAGTCTCTTGCTGGGTTAAACAATTACGATTAGAAGTCGTCACTGCTACAGAAAATCTACAAATGCTGCTTGTGACTAGTGTGGTTTTGTTATGAGGTGTGTTATTGACTGTGACAAACTGAATGTCTTTCAGTACCTGTATTTTCACAATTTGAGGGTGGCTGACAAAAAGCTTCCTTTCAAGTCTCTCACTATTTCTCTGTGATATAGCTACTGTGTACCCTGGATACAGCAGAAAAGGATTGCTCTCAGCTGCATACACAATAAACATAATTGTTCATGATGAATATCTGGATGACAGTTAAGGTATATTACTGCCATATTTTCTTGTTGTAGTTGTCAGTAGCGTAAACAAAAATGATAACTGGAGCCATGACTGTCGCACACACTATTTATATCACTTGCAAGTAATTTTGGAAATTACCTTTTGCTGCTCAAGTAGTCATGAGCAGACATGTTATCCTCTTCAAAGGGAGGTTGCTACTTTGAGAAACATTAATTCTCTTTGAATTAAAAGATTAAGTTGCTGTCTTTGTAGTACTGCATGCTCATCATTTAATTTAGAAAATTACATGAAAATAATACAGTGAGAGTAAGGATTGGGAATAGCTGGACAGAAGAATTTGAGGTAAATAAAGGTCTGCAGCGAGGATATGGGCTATCACGGTCACTCTTTTTAAGCTTTATCTAGGAGCAGTCCTGCAGATGGCATAGAAAATACCAGGTTATGAAAATGACAATATGTAACAGCAAGATATTTAGCCCGCTTTTTGCAGATGACCAGATTGTACAAGCAGATGATGAATATGATCTGTGCTATATGAAAAAAAACCTTATAGAGGAATAAAACAAGGCTGGACTGAAGATGAACGTGGAGAAGAATAAGTACTTGGATGCTAGAATGGAAAAAGTAGATAGTTTGGAGGTAGATGGAGAAATAATTGTAGGTGTGGAAAAGGGATATTATTTAGTAAATGGGACACAAGCAGTGGTGAAATCACTAGTAGAATTAATAAAGGTTGAACTGTAATAAGGGCAATAACTTTGATAAGAAGAAGAATGAAGAGGAGAATGTATAAGACTATAGTCCAGACTGTAGTTTCGTATGGAGAGGAAGGCTGGGACATTTATTTTCTTTTTTTTTTTTTTTTTTAAAGAAAAGGTAAGAATCATCTGCTTGCAAGAGATGGATTATATAAGATGAAGCTCAAGTTGGACTAGGATGAACAGGATAAGCAGTGATAAAATCCAATAAAGGATGAAAATGGGCAGATATATCTGTGATGACATCTAGCATAAACACTGATGTAGTTTGACCATGTGAATAGGATGAATGACAACAGAATACCCAATAGGATACTATGATGGATACCATCCCAGCAGAAAAGAAAGGGTTGCAGATGATCCAACTTGCAAAATGATATGGAAGAGGCAGTGGAAGCAAGGAAAATGAATGTTGAGGAAATTCAAGACAGAAGAATATGGTGACTGGGGGCAAGAAGCAGTGCCGGTCATAAATAATCCACAAGAAGAAGAAGAAGAAAAGTGTCAAAGGATAACACTTTTTAAGTACTGTGAGAAAATAAAGTATTTCTTACAGAGCAGCTATTAAGTATTTCCAGTCCCAGAACTTTTCTACCTTGTGCATATTTTTTTTCACTGCCTGGTTACTGCAAGTAATGACACCAGTAGGGACCAGAAAACCTAGCATCTATTTTTGGCAAAATTTGCATCTATTTTTAGCAAAATTCATGTCCATTTTTGGCGAAATTCACATGTGTTTTCATTGTTTGTAAATGATTAGCTGCACAAATTTAAAATGTTGTCACACTACGAGAGTAAACACGCAAATTATTGGCTCTTTGAAACTGACTGTTAAGAAAAATGCTGATTGGGAACCTTTTGACTGCAATGTTTGCTTTTGCAAAAATTTCAACCCTTTTTCTTCCGAAATGGCATACGTTTTCTTTGTTTAGCTGTTTTTAAGCTTTCAAAAATGAATCACTATAGCACACTGGGCGGGCACTATAGGCTATAGTCACAGATGGCCATGAGTGTAAACATAGTAGAATCTTGACTGCCAAAGAGATTCATGTACTTAGTCTTCATTTCATTGATACGAAGGCCTCTTGGTTGTGTGGCTTGTTCTCTCTAGTGAAACTCCTCTTCTACTAATAAGTGCTACATGATCAGCATATGCACATATCTGAGTTGACTTTGTGCCAATGTAACTAGATATTTGAAGTTTCTAAATGGCTACTTCAAGAATCATATTGAGAAGCATTGTATAGTGGGTGTCCACTTATCTGACTCCTTTAATAATGCTAAACCAATTACTTATGCACTGTCCTCTCACTCTGGAGCCTTGGTGCCAACCAATGTTGCTTGAGTGTGCAAAACAGAAACACATGGTATACCACCAATAACAAATCATTTAGAATATGTCTCTGCCAATACTATCAAAAGCCTGTATGATGTCTACAAAATGTTATGAAGCACAATATTGTACTCATATGTCTTTTCATGTATTTGTCTCAGGACAAATATCTGCTCATTTGATTAGCTGTAATGCCGAAAGCCACACTGAAATCCTCCCAGAATCTCTCCTGCGTGAGGAACTAGCCTGTAGCAGATAGTACTAGAGAGAATTTTGTAGGTTACATTCAGGGGTGTAGTACTTCAGTAATTCAGACAAGAAGTCTTTTCTCCTTTCTTATGTACTGGGTGAATTACACTGAAGGGCCCACTCTTCCGTCATTCTTACCTGACTCCATATCAGGTTACTAAGTCTGTTGATTCACTTATGGATACAATTCCCCCACTTTTTCATCTGTTCTGCAGTTATTCCTAGTGCTTTGTATTTCCTAGATAGTATACTGCCTTCCGTACTTATTCTAATGTGGGCTCTTCTATCTTTAGATCTGCAAAGTAATAGAGTAGGTGCTCACACCTGGTACAGATGCTCCCCAAAATCCCCTTTAAAGTATTCTTTGCATCTGTCCAGGACATTTCATTTATCAGTCAGCAAAATTCCTTCTTTATCCTTGTGCCTGTTATTTTTGGTCTTTGCCTCCTACATGCCCTTGCTGCCTCCACTCACATGAATGGCCACTGCAAACTTGACCATACAATTGCCAAACATGCACGACCACATTAATGACTTCAACAACTGCTCCTCCATATGGACTGGTTGGACACTCCCTTCCAGCACAAGTTTCTCTGAACAATGCATATGGGAATTGTCTGTCCATTATATCCTGCAATCTCACAATCCCTGTGGACTAAACTTTATTAACTTGTTTCCCACTGCCTCATCTGAGTTTTTCCCTCTCTTCTGTCCACACCCCTCCATCCACGTCCAGACTGTGTATTACCTCCTCACCATGCCCATGTGGAAATGCTGGCTCTGTCTCTCCCCCTCTTTTTCTCTCTTTCTCTGTTTCCACTCCTCTCACCACCCTTTTTACATGCCTCTCCCTTGCTCTCTCCCCTCCCTGTCTTCCTCTTCTTCCCCACCTTCGCCTTTCCTCCCTCTCTCTATCCCATACATGCTCTACCCTGTGAACTCCTTTTGCCTTGTTGTGCAGCCACTGGTTATCTGATAGAAGACCTACCTTGCACTACCCCACCTTACCCCATGTTACTTCCTTTCCTCCTCACCACCTCCATCTAGCGAGGCAACTACTTTTGTGAACAAAAACTCACTAGTCAGTCACACTGCAACTGTGAATGTGTATGTTTGGGTGTCTATGTGGTTGTGTCTGAGAATGTGTGTACTCTTAACAGAAAAAGAGCAAGAGCCAAATGCTAGTGTAAACTGTATTCATCATGTGTATCTGTGCATCAGTCTGCTGTTGGCAGCTGGTTGCCTTTCCTTAATTTTAAGTATTTTTCTATCCAGAAAATACCATTAATGTTGCATAATAAGCAAAACTGGCATGTTTAAAATGTTCTTTCACTAGAGTCTGTAACCTAAACATTGACCACTCATAACAGCAGCACCATCGTAGTTATTAGAAATAACACTGTCTATATTATCCACAATATCCAGTAAAGTTTCTTCACTCAATTCCGTAAATGTTTTTGCATCACATTCACAAGGTGTGAGTAAAGTCCAAAACTGTTGTACATCTTGGCCCAGAGACAAAACATATCTGACAAGCATGACAAATGGCAAAGGATCTGGTGAGTACATGCCAGAGTGCTGCTGCAATGCTCAGGGCAAGAGAAACCTTCAGACTGTAGAATAGATTAAAATCATTATGCACTGTAAAATATTCTCAGATGCAAATATTTCTGTCAGGGTTAGTTGCTTTTATTTGATAAGGACTGGAAATGGCGAACATTTGAGTATCCATGACCATAAGAGTAAATGTGTAACAGATGACTTCCCAGACTAATTGCTGGATGACTTATCATGTGAAATTGGTAAAGTATAGGTGGACATTATTGTGCAGTAGCAATAATTTATACACTTATGTTAGTCATTTTCTTATACTACAGTGGGAACATCTGAGGGGAGCATTTCATAGTGCACAACACTCTTTTTTGGCACCAGATGTGAAATATTATCTGTTTACTCTGAACTTTGCTCAAGGAGATGTCCTTAATTGTAGACCAGCCATTAGTTTCTTGTAATAAATTAATGTAAAGGCATCATAGCTTTTCACTAGTAACAGTACTATGTAGGAATGCTCAATAAGTGAACTTATGTCCTTTAAACGAATTTGCGGTAATAGTCAACAATTCGAGTTTTGTTACGTTGGATCAGAGCATGACATACTGCTATAACCAATTATGAAACTTATGTACTGCATGAAAATATCGTACAATGTTTAAATGATCTCAGTTGATCACATATGTGAATTATCTAGACTTCCTCAATGTGGTAAATCTTTCGTGCCAGAATGATCTTTCTTGATACAAGAAAATCCTTTTCTCATGTGATTTGTCCAAAAGCACTGGCCTGCACACAGTACAAATGTTAGCTTCTTTTACCCCTCTAATAAACCCAAAACGAACAACAGGTCACAAATGGTAGGCTTTCCTCCACTTACTGCTGTATTTTATAATGCCATTCATAAGATTCAGCTATGCAAAATCCAGTAATAACTGCAATACGAATGTGGGAACTTCATATAACAAATGACAACTGACAAATACACTCTTTGCAATCTACACAAGGCGTGTTACTGTATGATGTTCACTTGGTTTACTGAACTTATTCATGTAGAAAATTAAACTACAATAATGGAATATTTTTTGCTTGCTATTGTGAGAGCAGAATCATGCCCAAGGTACATCATGTTGCGGTCATCGGGGTGAACATTAGTTGCTGCCGCATGGACTGTGGCAGGTGGGGGGTGACATGTGGACAGTGGCCACATTATGGAGAGGAAACTGTCATGCATAAACTGCTTTGATCGTGATCGACCCCTGACCTCTTTTGTGGAAATCTTCCTGGGAAATTTTGCTATTACTTGTGTGTTAGAAAGTTCTCAGATTTTGTCAGACTGATACTTTTAGCATACAGATCAAATATGATCTAACAAATAAAAGGAGTAGTGGACCCAAACTTGCAATTTTATATCTACGTGATGTGACATTTACCACTGAACCATGAACAGATACAGCAATGCAGAAACTTTAACAGAAGACGTAACCTTTTCTCCTGCAGTCACCACTTCCTACAGTGTTCCAAAATTATGCAGATGGTCTGAAGGTTGGCTAGTTGGCTAGTTGTAATGGCATCTTCAGTGGATGGCTCAGACTTAGTCTCTGTGGCAGCTTGATGGCAGCCAGGTAATATGCCTAAACCATGCTTTAAATAAGAGGAAATCCAGGATGGAACAATGACAATTAAATGTTGTTGAAACAGTCCTTTTGTTGTGAAATTTTATTATGTTCCACTAGCACTATAATAATATTATTTAATGTGTGGCAACCTGTCATCTAATAATTTGAAAAAGTCCTGCATGTATGAACAAATTGTGTTTGTGTGCCCTGTAATGTGAGTTATTTCATATCATTTTGATATGCTTAAGCAAATGTCTATGATACAGGAATAGACTACATTAATTAATCACTAGTGAGGGTAAGTAATTTCACTTTGTGGTATTTTCAAACTTAAGTGGTTCAACAACTATACTCCTATCTGTAAGTTTTCTCTTTCTTGATTCTTCACTATGTGAAAAATAATCAAAGTTGCCTTCTCTCTCTCTCTTTTTCTCTCTATCCATTTCATGTCCATTGTTGGATAAAGGCCCCATCTAAAATTTTCCATGCGCAAAACTCGTCAGCTATGGGTATACATGTTGCACCAGGGCATTTTCTAATGTCATCTGTCCCCCTTTCATTATGTTAGTGTCTTTGACTTTTCTTGTGTCTTAGAGTCCTGCAACAAACTTCTTTGGTTGCTCTACCATTCCTTCATCTGGCTACGTATTCTGCTCACATACATTTCATTTTCATTACTGTCATAATTATTCCATCTCCTTAATCTGTGTCCTCAAACCTTTATTTGTTTTCCTATCTTTCAACAGCAATTCCCTATTATCTACATTGCCCTCTGAGCAACCCTCAGTTTTTGTAAGGTTTTCATATTAAAACATGTCACGCTTCCTTAAAAGATAACTACTTACACTCATTGGTTGTTAATTTCCTTTTCATACACATTGGAAACTCAGTTTTGGCAACCCCACTCAGTTTCCCAAACCCACTTCAGGCTATTTTTACTTCTGTGTTTACTTCTTTAACTGTCCACTTCTTTAACTGTTGTATAATAATAATAATAATAATAATAATAATAAATGGTAAGTATATAATTAAAATGGAAAAATTGAAGATAGTATGCTACGTATCTTACTCCTCCTTTACTTCTTGGATATGGACCAGCTATGTCCAGGGATACTATATCTAGAGGTTTTTTTGTGAGTATTGGGTGTATATCAGTATATTTTGACACATTGGACTGTTTTGATTTTTGACAAGTTGCACGCTTTCTTAATACCTGTAGGACTTGTCTTTTCAAATTTGCAAAATAACGGAGTGTTGCAAATTTTTCATTACATTTGCCTACTCCATAATGTCCCCATACTTTGTGTGGGTGTCTTATAAATTTGTTGATATAATCTTCAGGAATACACACACACACACACCATTGATCAGATTCTGCATGTTGCCTATGAAACAAAATGCCCTTGTACTCCTGATACCATTTACTTACCTTTCCACCGTCATCTTGCTTTAGGTTTTGCATGACTTAACTCCATCTGTGATCTTGCTGTTGTATGAGTTTCATTTTCTTGCAAAACTAATGGTGATCAGACTGTTGTGTTGTACCTTGCATTAGTAACATTTTGATTTCTGCATGTTGCTCTGTTAATTCACTAAACTCCTCTAAACTTTGTGATAACTCACACAAGGCATCTGCAATAACATTTTAACTTCCTGTAATATAAACGACCTTGAAATTGAATTATTGTAAATATAGACACCACCTAGCTAATCTACAGTGCAATAGTTTACATGTTAAAAGGAATGACTGTGACTGATGGTCACAGTAACCTTTGGTATTCTTACCCCACAAAAATGTTTAAACTTTTTAGATGCCCATACTACAGTGTAACTTTCCAAATCTGACAGAGAGTAAGATCTTTCTGCTTTTGATAATGTTCGACTAGCAAAACCAATGACCTTGGGTACTCCTTTACCTTCTTCTTTTTGCATCTGGAACAAGTATGCCCTCAGCCCCTGAGATGAGGCATCTGTGCATAGACAAAAATCCTTTGACATGTCAGGGTGGTTAAGAATGTTTGATTTGACCAATGTTTGCTTAATGTTATTAAAGTCCTCCTGATGATTATCATCCCATGTCCAAGGCCTATTTTTTTTTTGTAACATGTTGAGTAATGCATCACCGTTTATCAGTTGCTGTGGTACAAATTTACAAAAAAAGATGATAGTCCTAAATAAGCTTTTAGTTGTTTTTTATTCCTTGGAGCGGGACAATGGTGTAAGTTTTTTCTGATCAGGTAATATACCTTGTTCTTACACATGTCCTAAAAATTTGACTTGCTCCTTACCAAAATTAGACTTTTTTAAATTGGCTGTTACTCCGTAAACTACGAATCATTGAAGTACCTGTTCAATCAGTCTGTTCTAAGCAAGTGGGTGTGGCTATTAGCATGTCGTCTATCTAAATACTGACTTTTCTAAGCAGTTCTGGTCCTAAAACCTTGTCCAGTGCAGATATAAATACACCTGTGCTAATGTTCAGTTCAGAAGGTAGAACACGGAATTCAGAACTTCTGCAACCTTAAACAAATGCTGTGTATTTTTTACTTTCTTTATGGAGCTTTATTTGCCAGTAGGACACCTTTAGATTGAGTATACTGAAGTATTTTGTATTGTAAAACTTTAAAAGCTGTTCGTTCAAGTTGTCTGGTTGTATGCGTACTGGTACTAAATTCTCATTGTTGCTTCTAGCATCAAGAACTAGTCTTACAGATCCATCCGATTTACTTACTGCTAATTTAGTACTACAGTAGGGTGAAAATGAAGGTTGTATAAGTCCCCATTTAATCACATGATTGATCTTATCCCTTACTGCCTCTCATTTTGCCCATGCAATAGGTTATGACATTACACAAAATGTTTCATATGGATAGACTTCAAATTCATATTCATAGTCTTTCAATAATCCTGGCTCCTTACTGAAAACATTTGCATACTTAAATAACAAGTTCAAAAGTTATTGTCATTGCATATCATTTAGTATCTGTGATTCACTTAGTTTCTGCTCCACCATTTCGTAACTAACATCAGTGTTTGCTTCTTGTTCAGAATCATATTTGTTTGTGAAATATACAGCTGGAAATGAAAATTATACTATTACATTTGACTCTGGTTTGTTTTTGTTGCTTTTATCATGTGTTTTGACTAAATCAATAGAAAAAATCTGATTCTTTACATAAAAGTGGCATTTACCATTACCTATGTCAATCTGTGTTTTGTATGTTCTAAATGTGTCCATGCCAATAAGACAATTAACTATAAGTTTGTCTATTATAAGAAAATTACACTTCACTGTAAAATGTTCAATTTGTAATTTGTTTTGTGAACAAGTGGTCTTCATAACATGTTGTCAAGATTCATATTTGTATTACTCTCTAATGTTTCATTCATGAGCAGTATGTCACTGTGAGAGATGCGTGACATTGTCTCATGAATTGTAAACATTGTGCCATCAAAGTTATTCTGCTGCTGAGTCTCACTATCATTTGTCACATCTGTGACACTTATCTCTGACCTACTTAAACTTTCTGTGCTAGGTATATGTGGCACCTGAACTTCAATTGTTCAATCCTGCAATTCTATTCCATCTTGGCTGATTGCGTTTTCGCTATTGCTATGAACAATGGACATATCTTTTTCCGCTGAGTTCTATGAATATGTGAAAATTAAAATTTCACAAAAAAATGGAGAAATTTCATATGCTAATTATTACTCGTGATGATTGTAATTTACACTATGTTGAATCCCATTTTACTTTTACTATGACATACAAACTTTTGTGTTGCAATTCTTTATGTTTTACTGACAATGCATATTACATTGAAAAATTCCTGTAAAATTTTCACAATAAAATTCAAGGAAGGAATAATGAGGAAAAGGTTTCAATCATCCAAAGACATGCTACCAAGCATAACCATGCAAGCAACTTGCGTAGCTGTCCTACCTTTGCTGTGCCAAACAAAACGGTGATTTATTATGGAAAATTTTACATCACCTGTGACCAACTCTTATTTCTTTTCAAAAATTTCTCCTCAGTTTTTGCCTGTGTGCTTTACTTGCTCCCTGTTGTAATTCAAGCAATCAGAAAATACAGACAATTAGTTTTTATGACAAATAACATTGTCATAGAAATTTCTTACTATAACAATAGTTAACAAACCGTACTTGCAACCTGTGCCCTGAAGTAGTGGCACTTAGGTCGCCAGTTGTATGATAATAATAATAATAATAATAATAATAATAATAATAAAATGATAATGATATAATTAAAATGGAAAAAATTGAAGGATGGTAAACTGCATCATTAGTAAATGTTCTGCATGTGCGAAATTGTGTTATTCTTCATTCACTTTACCTTGTGTCGCTTCTCTTTTTTTCTGTGTGTGTAGCCATAACTATATATATTTAATTATATTTGCTGTCTTCTGAAGGCTCTTTTACTTCTGATAATCTTATGAAATATGACCACGGTCTTCCTCTCCTACAATTCAATTGTAGATGCAGGCAGCCAACTCCAAGGACACCAGTGCCTTTCACAATGAAGGAAATTCTGCCAACTTGGCACCAATTCACTTCAATAAAAATACTTAATACTGTTATTAAGCCTTCTCTTATCCAGACTCACATGTAATACAAAACACTCATCACACGTCATACTTCTAGCAATACATCTGAACCATCCTTCTACATACGAGAGAGTGAAACAAAATCATGCACGAAGAAAAGTGAATGATGTTTTTTATTCATTTGTCTGTGCCTTTCTGTGCATTTATAATTAATGTCTTTGCTGACTCTTATGGTTGGTCCTTGCATCTATCATTTTTTTTTAAAATAAATTTTATCTTTACCACAACTGGGGGGTCTTTCACCATGTATCTACACACTGTCCAGCCATTAATTGTCTTCAACTATCATAAATATAGAACTCCGTCCACTTGTTTTAAGGTTCATTATTAACTTCTAATATTTTCTTTCGAATTTGTTGTTTATATGCTGCTTCTGCGTACTGTAATCAACTTACAAGCCCAATTTCAAACTAGCTGTGTTAGTTTGTTCCATTAATTATTGAAGTTTACATGCACTATAGGCTAAGAAGAAAATATATCAGCAAAGTGTAGGTGTTTCGTATACACTGAAGAGCCAAAGAAACAGCTACACCTGCCTAATATCGTGTAGTGCCCCTGTGAGCAGGCAGAAGTGCTGCAACATGACGAGGCATGGGCTTGACTAATGTCTGAAGTAGTGCTGGATGGAATTGACAGCGTGAATGCTGCAGGGCTATCCATAGATCCGTAAGAATATGAGGGGATGGAGATCTCTTCTGAGCAGCACCTTGCAAGGCATCCCAGACATGCTCAATAAGGTTCACATATTCGGAGTTTGGTGAGCAGCAGAAGTGTTTAAACTCAGAAGAGTGTTCCTGGAGCCACTCTGTAGCAATTCTGGACATGTGAAGTGTCCCATTGTCTTGCTGGAATTGGCCAAGTCAGTCGGAATACACAGTGGACATGAATGGATGCAGGTGATCAGACAGGATGCTTACGTACATGTCACTTGTCAGAGTTGTATCTAGATGTGTCAGGGGTCCCATATCACTCCAAATGCACATGCCCCATACAATTACAGAGCCTCCACCAGCTTGAACTGTCCCCTGCTGACAAGCAGGTCCATGGGTTCATGAGGTTGTCTCCATACCCGTACACATGCATCCGTTTGATGCAATTTGAAACAAAACTCGTCCGACCAGGCAACATGTTTCCAGTCATCAACAGTCCAATGTCAGTGTTGATGGGCTCAGGCAAGGCATAACGCTTTGCCTCGTGCAGTCATCAAAGGTACACTAGTGGGCTTCAGTCTCCGAAAGCCCATATCGATGATGTTTCGTTGAATGGTTTGCACGCTGACACTTGTTGATGGCTCAACACTGAAATCTGCAGCAATTTGTGGAAGGATTTGCACTTCTGTTGCATTGAATGATTCTCTTCAGTTGTCATTGGTTCTTTTCTTGCAGGATCTTTCTCCAGCCACAGCGATGTCGGAGATTTGAGGTTTTACCAGTTTCCTGGTATTCCAGATACACTCGTGAAATGGTCGTACAGGAAAATCCCCACTTCCTCACTACTTGGGAGATGCTGTGTCCCATCCCTCATGTGCTGACTACAACATCACATTCAAACTCACATAAATCTTGTTAACCTGCCATTGTAGCAGCAGTAACTGATCTAACAGCTGTGCCCAACACCTGCTGTCTTATAAAAACATTGCCGACCATAGTGCCATATTATCCTGTTTACATATCTCTGTGTTTGAATACTCTTCCCTATATCAGTTCCCTTGGTGCTTCAGTGTATGTTCCATTAATTATTATTATTTTTTTTCCATGATTAGGGATCTGAAATGTCTCTCTATACCTGCCAAGAATAATTTTAGTAATATGAAACATCCTTCCCCAAATCATCTTAAATTCTTAATTTCTCACTATCTTGACAATAACTATCTCCCACTGAATGTTTGTCATTCAGTTTTTCTATCAATTTCATTTAAAATTTTTCATTATCATCTTATAGCATGACTTGTTGTCATTTTTCATCTTCAATAATTTTTTGTATTTGTCTTCAACATCCACATCTGAATCTGAGCACAGTGGTTTATACAGTTGAATCATTTCCAAGGAATACCTTTCGCAAATTTTTTAAATGAGTCGTACTATTTGATGGGTTTGCTGCAAAAACCAGGCAAGTCACAAAATACACATTCTGAGAAAACTAAAAACAAAGTTTGACATCTACAAAAGGTGTGAATTTTTTAGAAATTACATAATGTTACTGACTTATAGCCCTGTAATTTAGTGCAAAATATAAAATTTTGAAATTAAAAGTATACACATAAATAAATCAAAATTGCAATTATAAATATTTGGACTTACCTGGTTTTTGCACCAAAGACTTTAATATCTGAAATACTGTGTGCAAAATCAGACATAAATAGTATGAAAACAAAATAACAACAAATAATGAATCATAATTTCCTGTTTATTAATTACCAGACATTTTACAGTATCTTTTGTCAGAAACCTTATACATAGTTTTGCATGCCTTATAACATAAACTATTCTGTCCCGATGTAAATTTTTTCAGGATATTATCATTAACTAAATATAAAATCTACAGCCTCAGAACATTTTGTTGACCTACTTGATTTACAGATAAAGTACTTCATGGTCACTTCATGGTCATTTTAAAATATTCTTACTCTATTTCATTTCGGCTGTGTTCACCATCATCATTTCCTGCAGAGAGTAAAAGTTTTTCATAGAAATCCATATCTACAATTTCATGACAAGATCATATTTGTGCCTTTTAAGAGGTAAAGGATCACCATACAGTGATTCCTCTGGGAAGGTAATGTCACTTTTTATTGCCTTCTTTAGTGGTGCAAACTCTGACATAACAGTCATGTGTTGATTCTGGCTGGCTTTAAATATGTATTTGCGAGCATAACCTGTACTGCAATATTTTATACTGTGAAATTTTGAAAAGCTCATTGTGTTTTGTTTACATATTTGTTTTAAAGAACTGTTTAAAGTGGTCTATGTAACTTTTGAACATGTTTTGTTTCACAGTAACAACAGAAAAAAAAATTAGATGTTCTTCTAACAAGTGAATGCCACTCTTCAGGAAGGTGCAGTCTAATTACAACCCTTTTCGTCTTTTCAATGTTCCCAATGTCCCTATCACAAGGCAAAAATGAGTGTCCCAAGCTCTGGAAAGTAATGTGAAATTTTCTGAAATTTGTTAGTATATGCAAGACTGAAGAGATATTGTAGAAGTGCCTTGTTTTTGTTTTTGGCAGCACAGTTATCTGAAAACAATAACTTCATCAGGACCCTTTTTGCCATCACATTCTGTGTACATGAACATGTGAGCCTTACCACTGCTGTTACAGTGTATATTAAAGTCTTACATCCACAGATGTCTCAGATAAAATACGTCTGTTGAAGGAAGTACTGGAAGTGGGAAATTTTGCTGGTAATCAAATGCTAAATATGAAACAGCTTTATTTTCCCTAGCCCATTTGGTTTCTTCCCTAAGACGTTCATAGAATACTTCACTCTTTTGCAAATCTACTTCCTTCTAAATTTCAAGCTCTCTTTTGTGTTCCAAATCATCAGTACAATCATCTGTTAATTTCTTTAAGAAATCACACTTCTCACAAGTGTCACTTTTTGGATGTCCAAATGAAATATTGAAATGATCTTTAAAACATCTATAATAATAGTCATATGTTACCCTACAGTTTTGCACTTTTTCACATGGTTTTAAGGCCTTAAAAACATCTGCCTCATGCTGTTCTAAACATAATTCATACATTCTCTTTACATTCAATTCTGAAGATAAAAATACTTTCTTGGTATTATCTGCTCTACTGTAGTGTGGTGTTTGTGCAGGAAACTGACAAATGTCTGCTTGTGTCTGTGTATGTACGGATGGATATTTGAGTGTGTGTGTGAGTGTACACCTGTCCTTTTTTCCCCCTAAGGTAAGTCTTTCCACTCCCGGGATTGGAATGATGCCTTACCCTCTCCCTTAAAACCCACATCCTTTTGTCTTTCCCTCTCCCTCTCTCTTTCCTGAAGAAGCAACCGTTGGTTGGTTAAGCTAGAATTTTGTGTGTATGTTTGTGTTTGTTTGTGTGTCTATCGACCTGCCGCTGCTTTTGTTTGGTAAGTCACATCATCTTTGTTTTTAGGTATAAACTGTTTTATGTTATTTATAACATTTTCTAAGTCATTATCATTCACTCTGTTAGGCCTGTTTTCATGTTTTCCTCTATGATCTGTTGGTAGACCAATATTTTTGGATGCAAATGAAGCCAGACAGTCAACCCGTGCCTTCTTTATCCCATAAAAACTGCAGAAAGCTTTTTTGCATGTTACAATTTGTTGGGTTTTAAGCTGAACCTAGAAAGACATAAAATGTTATTTCAAAAACTTTCGTGAATAAATTTGGTTTCCTCACTTTAAAAATACATATTATTTTGGGCTAATATTACTTACTGCATGTTATTACACAAATACATACCTTGTAAATGTATGTCAACTTACAAACTTGTGAATCTTCACCTCTTCTAGGCCTTTGCCGGTCTACTTGCTTTGGTGTAGTCAATGCACACAAAAATGAATCCTGTGCTCCTTTGTTGAAAGTGAGTTAAACTTTGTCAGTATTTCCTGTTTTTCCTTTGTATCAAGTACATCTAAACATTTTCTTTTGCAGTCGCATGCAGGCCAAGTTTCACGAGCCGGAATAACCTTGCCACTACATGTGACATACGACTCACCACGTAGCCTTTTCAATTTGTCTCTGTTTCTTTCCCATTTACTAGAATCACCTTTTCTTTTCTTTGTTACATGTTCATATTCACTATCACTGCATGAATCATTGGCAGACATGTCTTAATCACAATATACACTACAGATAAATGCACGATCTGAACAACTTCAACTTCACATGCAGCCATCTAAACAACACAACAGCCTGCCACGCTAGTGCTGCCACCTACTGATGCAAGAACCAGGCAAGTCCAGGACTAATCTGTTTCTTCCATCAAACACAACCATGCATATCTCATTCAGATCAGTTCGCAAAGGTCTGGTTCTTGCACCAAAAGATGTACGTTCTGATCACATATCTCGTGCCGATAACATCTCGTTTTTGACCAGAAATGCACTTATCTGGTTTTTGCAGCAAGCCCGTCATTTGTTCTGATACTCCTTCCTTACCGGATACAGAAGCTGTAGAATTCACATATGCATTATTTAGTACATTAATATAAGTTGAGTCATTCCTTAATCTACATCTACTTCTCAAACCACTACACAGTGTGTGTCAGTGGATGCTCTGTACCACTACTAGACATTTCCTTTCCACTCGTAGATATGATGAGGGAAAAGCGACTTCTGTATGCCTCCAAATGAATGCTAATCTCTTGTACCTTATGTTCATGTTCCTTATGCGAAATGTATTTTGCCAATAGTACAATAGTTCAGTAGACAGCTTCCAATTCCACTTCTCTAAAATTTCTCAGTAGTGTTCCTTGAAGAGAATATCATCTTGCCTCTAGAGAGTCACATTTGAGTTCCCGAAGCATCTCTGTGATACTTGTGTGTTGTTCAAAGGTACTGCTAACAAATATAGTAACTAGCTGTGTCCATTCATGCGAATGGACAGTTTGTTGCTGGTCATTCCCACATAGAAAGCATCACAGTGCAGGCAGATCAGTTGGTAAATCACGTGGGTGCTTTCACACGTGGCTCTCCCTTTGATCATGTAAACCTTCCGGGTTACAGGACTGGAGTAGGTCTTGGTGGGAGGGTGCATAGGACAACTTCTTTGCCTCTGTACTTCCGCCTCGACTGACATCTCTGCCCTTACTCTTTGCCTTTAAATATGTCTGCTTGTGTCTGTGTATGTGCGGATGGATATGTGTGTGTGTGTGTGTGTGTGTGTGTGTGGGGGGGGGGGGGGGGTGCGTGCACCTGTCCTTTTTTTCCCCTAAGGGAAGTCTTTCCGCTCCCGGGATTGGAATGACTCCTTACCCTCTCCCTTAAAACCCACATCCTTTTGTCTTTCCCTCTCCTTCCTGAAGAAGCAACCATCGGTTGCGAAAGCTAGTAATTCTGTGTGTGTGTTTGTGTGTTTTGTTCATTGTGCCTGTCTGCCGGCGCTTTCCCGCTTGGTAAGTCTTGGATCTTTGTTTTTAATATATTTTTCCCATGTGGAAGTTTCTTTCTATTTTATTTACATCATCATTAATTTGAACCCAACAATTACGTTTGTTATTGTCTCTGTTGCATTTCGAAATCTTCTCTATCGTCTTACTTTCTCTTTTCGTTTGTATAAGTAGTTTCACTTTGTATTCATCTTCCCTTTTTCCATAATCTACCATACATTTTATCCTGCCTAATTATACTCAATAATACGTAATTTACTTCCAAACCATAACCTAACGCTTTCAACATAACCGCTGCTATAAAATCCACTGTTCCAAGTTTACAAACATTTCGTGTAAACACACAACCATCTCAGTTATTTCCAACAACTTTCGTTTTATTTCCATTCCCGTTTTTCCCACATAACCGATCATTTTTTAGCAGCTTCCCACAGGTTTGCACGTTATTATTTCTTCATCAAAGAATTGTTAGCCTCATTCTCATAACCTGCCAGTACCCAACCAGTCCTTTGAATACATTTACACACACATTTTTCGAGATTTTATTCGAAAAATTTTTTCGAATTTTATTTTTTTTCTAATTTTATTTTTTCGGAAATTTTTGCGAAATTTTTTTGAATTTCCCCACCCTTTAACGTGATCTGGAGACAACATAACTACCCAACCTTTGCACCCATTGTTGTTCACCAACCTAAGTTCAGCACAGGATCAACATAGCTCATCTCAAACCAACACTTTTTCGACTTTTTTGACACCTTTATCTCTCCCTATATAAATTTCTATTTACTTTCACTTTAACCTCATATTACCCTTTCCACCTTCTAATACCATGTCAACCTCACAACATCCCTACAACGACCCCATTAAATTTTATTTACATTCCCTCCGCAAACATGCCTTCACCCTAGCCAGATTACGCTCCCATATTTTATTTACTCAGGCTTGTCTGACATTTGGCATTACTCCCAATGTCCTCACACTTAAAGTTCCCATCTCTGGCTGCAATCCTTCTTTCCATCAGTCCTTATACCAGTTCCAAACAGCACAATCCATAGCCCTCACCCGCCTAATCCTTCACCTATACATCGACTCGGCCAATGAACACACCCGTCAACTCCTATCCCAAATCAAAGTCCTCAATCTTTCCACTCCCACATCCACACCGGCTAAACATAGCATCCTCCTACAGGCCAACCGCAAATTAGAACAACATGCCACCCTCCACCTCAAAAAACTATCCAATCTCCTTGTTTCCCACCTCCGGAAAGGCAACTCACTCACCCTCCACAACCTTTCCAACAAACCTCAACCTCCTCTCATTGCACACAGACCCAGTCTCTCCCATCTACTCAATCTCCCACTTCCAGCTCCACTCCCCCCAACACCTCAAAATTCTAGTCAACACAATCTGGAACCCCAATACCCCAATTCAGTAGTTAACCTTTCCTCCAAACCCCTCTCCCAATCCGAAACCTCTGTCCTATCCAAAGGCCTCCTTCAGCCCCACTCCCAGGTTCAACCAAACTGCCCTTGTCAAAGATTTACTGTTCTACACTCGTAGTCTCTGCTGGAAATATCACTTTGCCACGAAGAAAAATAATCCTGATCCCACTCCTAATGATCCAACTCCCCAAGACACTATCCAAATTGAACCCTGCCTGCAACAGTTCCGTCCTCCATCACAGCGGGACCCACCTCCTCTTCCTCAAAATCACCCTCTCCAAACCTTCCAGGAATTTCTCACTTCCAGCCTTGCCTCTCAATCTTTCTTGAAAAACCTTAATCCTACTCCCAACATCACCACAGCCGAAGCCCAGGCTATCCGTGATCTGAAAGCTGACCGATCCATCATCATTCTTCCGGCTGACAAGGGTTCCACAACCGTGGTACTTGATCGTCGGGAGTATGTGGCTGAGGACTGCGTCAGCTTTCAGACAACTCTACATACAAAGTTTGCCAAGGTAATCCCATTCCTGATGTCCAGGCGAAGCTTCAAGGAATCCTCAGAACCTTAGGCCCCCTACAAAACCTTTCACCTGACTCCATCAAACTCCTGACCCCACTGACACCTCGCACTCCTACCTTCTACCTACTTCCTAAAATTCACAAACCCAAACATCCTGGCCGCCCCATTGTAGCTGGTTACCAAGCCCCCACAGAACGTATCTCTGCCTACGTAGATCAACACCTTCAACCCATTACATGCAGTCTCCCATCCTTCATCAAAGACACCAACCACTTTCTCGAACGCCTGGAATCCGTACCCAGTGTTACCCCCGGAAACCATCCTTGTAACCATTGATGCCACTTCCCTATACACGAATATTCCACACGTCCAGGGCCTCGCTGCAATGGAGCACTTCCTTTCACGCCGATCACCTGCCACCCTACCTAAAACCTCTTTCCTCATCACCTTAGCCAGCTTCATCCTGACCCACATCTCCTTCACTTTTGAAGGCCAGACATACCAACAATTAAAGGGAACAGCCATAGGTACCAGGATGGCCCCCTCGTATGCCAACCTATTTATGGGTCACTTAGAGGATGCCTTCTTGGTTACCCAAGCCTGCCAACCCAAAGTTTGGTACAGATTTATTGATGACATCTTCATGATCTGGACTCACAGTGAAGAACAACTCCAGAATTTCCTCTCCAACCTCAACTCCTTTGGTTCCATCAGATTCACCTGGTCCTACTCCAAATCCCATGCCACTTTCCTAGACGTTGACCTCCATCTGTCCAATGGCCAGCTTCACACATCCGTCCACATCAAACCCATCAACAAGCAACAGTACCTCCATTATGACAGCTGCCACCCATTCCATATCAAACGGTCCCTTCCCTACAGCCTAGGCCTTCATGGCAAACGAATCTGCTCCAGTCCTGAATCCCTCGACCATTACACCAACAACCTGATAACAGCTTTCGCATCCCGCAACTACCCTCCCAACCTAGTACAGAAGCAGATAACCAGAGCCACTTCCTCATCCCCTCAAACCCAGAACCTCTGACAGAAGAACCCCAAAAGTGCCCCACTTGTGACAGAATACTTCCCGGGACTGGATCAGACCTTGAATGTGGCTCTCCAGCAGGGATACGACTTCCTAAAATCCTGCCCCGAAATGAGATCCATCCTTCATGAAATCCTCCCCACTCCACCAAGAGTGTCTTTCCGCCGTCCACCTAACCTTCGTAACCTCTTGGTTCATCCCTATGAAATCCCCAAACCACCTTTCCTACCCTCTGGATCCTACCCTTGCAACCGCCCCCGGTGTAAAACCTGTCCTATGCACCCTCCCACCACCACCTACTCCAGTCCTGTAACCCGGAAGGTGTACACGATCAAAGGGAGAGCCACGTGTGAAAGCACCCACGTGATTTACCAACTGACCTGCCTGCACTGTGACGCTTTCTATGTGGGAATGACCAGCAACAAACTGTCCATTCGCATGAATGGACACAGGCAGACAGTGTTTGTTGGTAATGAGGATCACCCTGTGACTAAACATGCCTTGATGCACGGCCAGCACATCTTGGCACAGTGTTACACCGTCCAAGTTATCTGAATACTTCCCACCAACACCAACCTATCCGAACTCCGGAGATGGGAACTCGCCCTTAGGTATATCCTCTCTTCTCGATATCCGCCAGGCCTCAACCTCCGCTAATTTCAAGTTGCCGCTGCTCATACCTCACCTGTCTTTCAACAACTTCTTTGTCCCTGTACTTCCGCCTCGCGTGACATCTCTGCCCTTACTATTTGCCTTTAAATATGTCTGCTTGTGTCTGTGTATGTGCGGATGGATATATGTGTGTGTGTGTGTGTGTGTGTGTGTGTGTGTGTGTGTGTGTGTGTGTGTGCGCCTGTCCTTTTTTCCCCTAAGGGAAGTATTTCCGCTCCCGGGATTGGAATGAATCCTTACCCTCTCCCTTAAAACCCACATCCTTTAGTCTTTCCCTCTCCTTCCTGAAGAAGCAACCATCGGTTGCGAAAGCTAGTAATTCTGTGTGTGTGTTTGTGTGTTTTGTTCATTGTGCCTGTTGCGAAAGCTAGTAATTTTGTGTGTGTGTTTGTGTGTTTTGTTCATTGTGCCTGTCTGCCGGCGCTTTCCCGCTTGGTAAGTCTTGGAATCTTTGTTTTTAATATATTTTTCCCATGTGGAAGTTTCTTTCTATATATTAAAAACAAAGATTCCAATACTTACCAAGCGGGAAAGCGCCGGCAGACAGGCACATGAACAAAACACACAAACACACACACAGAATTACTAGCTTTCGCAACCGATGGTTGCTTCTTCAGGTAGGAGAGGGAAAGACAAAAGGATGTGGGTTTGAAGGGAGAGGGTAAGGAGTCATTCCAGTCCCGGGAGCGGAAAGACTTCCCTTAGGGGGAAAAAAAGGACAGGTGTACACTCGCACACACACACACACACACACACACATATCCATCCGCACATACACAGACACAAGCAGACACAGCCCTCTCGCAGTGTCCGGAGCAAGTATGGTGGGTCTGACACATTGGTGTCAATGTGTTCTTTTTTCCATTTCCCACCATACTTGCTCCGGACCCTGCGAGAGGGCTGTACAAGCAATGATCACACGCACGGCACAGCAGACACACCAGGAACCACGGTGTTGGCCGACGAATGGCGCTCGCTGCGCAGCATTTGTGCACTGCCGCCATCAGTGTCAGCCAGTTTGCCGTGGCATACAAAGCTCCATCGCAGTCTTTAACACTGGTAGCATGCCGCGAGAGCGTGGCCGTGAACCGTATGTGCAGTTGATGGACTTTGAGCGATGGCGTATAGTGGGCATGCGGAAGGCCGGGTGGACGTACCGCCGAATTGCTCAACACGTGGGCGTGAGGTCTCCACAGTACATCGATGTTGTCCCACCACCACCTACTCCAGTCCTGTAACCCGGAAGGTGTACACGATCAAAGGCAGAGCCACGTGTGAAAGCACCCACTTGATTTACCAACTGACCTGCCTACACTGTGACGCTTTCTATGTGGGAATGACCAGCAACAAACTGTCCATTCACATGAATGGACACTGGCAGACAGTGTTTGTTGGTAATGAGGATCACCATGTGGCTAAACATGCCTTGGTGCACGGCCAGCACATCTTGTCACAGTGTTACACCGTCCGGGTTATCTGGATACTTCCCACCAACACCAACCTATCCGAACTCCGGAGATGGGAACTAGCCCTTCAGTATATCCTCTTTTCTCGATATCCGCCAGGCCTCAACCTCCGCTAATTTCAAGTTGCCGCCGCTCATACCTCTCCTGTCTTTCAACCACTTCTTTGCCTCTGTATTTCCACCTCGACTGACATCTCTGCCCGAACTCTTTGCCTTTACAAATGTCTGCTTGTGTCTGTGTATGTGCGGATGGATATGTGTATGTGTGCGAGTGTACACCTGTCCTTTTTTCCCCCCTAAGGGAAGTCTTTCCGCTCCCGGGATTGGAATGACTCCTTACCCTCTCCCTTAAATCCCACATCCTTTCGTTTTTCCCTCTCCTTCCCTCTTTCCTGAAGAAGCAACCGTCGGTTGTGAAAGCTAGAAATTCTGTGTGTGTGTTTGTGTGTTTTATTTATTGTGCATATCTCCCGGCACTTTCCCGCTTGGTAAGTCTTGGAATCTTTGGTTTTATGTATGTATGTATGTATATATTAAAAACAAAGATTCCAAGACTTACCAAGCGGGAAAGCGCCGGCAGACAGTCACATGAACAAAACACACAAACACACGCACAGAATTGCTAGCTTTCGCAACCGATGGTTGCTTCTTCAAAGCTTTCGCAACCAACGGCTGCTTCTTCAGGAAATTGTCACTGTTGCATTTCGAAATCTTTTCTGTCGTCTTATTTTCTCTTTCTGTTTTTGCCAGTAGTTTCACTTTTTATTCACCTTCTCCTTTTACCATAATCTACTATACAATTTTATCTTGCCTATATATACTCAATAATACGTAACCCACTTCCAAACCATAACCAAAAATTTTTTTCTGCTTTCAACACTACCGCTGCTATAAAATCCACCGTTTCTAGCCCACCAACAGTTCCTTTCACCTATTAAACAACCATTTCGGCTAGTTCTAATAACTTTTGCTTTCTTTCCATTTCCGTTTTTCCCACATCACTGATCATTTTTAGCTGCTTCCCATAAGTTCTAACGTCATTATTTCTTTGTCAGACAACTGTTAGCTTCATTTTCATAATCTGCCACCACAAAACCACTCCTTTTAATACATTTACACGTAGTTTTTTCGAAATTTTCCCGAATTTCTCCACCCTTTAATGTGTTTTGACAGCAGCACAACCACCTAACCTTTATGCACATTGTTGTCTACCAACCCAAGTTCACCACAGGATCAACATAGCCCAACTTTAGCCAACACTTTTTCGCCTTTTTTCACACAAGATCCCCAGTGGCTTTCTAGTTCACCTTTATCTCTCCCCATATTTTTTTATTTTCATTTTCATTGCAGCCTCATGTTACACTTTCCACCTTCTAATACCATGTCACTCTCACAACACCCCCACAACGACCCCATTAAGTTTTATTCACATTACCTCCGCAAACATGCCTTCGCCCTAGCATTCTTTCCTGAAGAAGCAACCGTTGGTTGCAAAAGCTTGAATTTTGTGTGTATCTTTGTGTTTGTTTGTGTGTCTATCGACCTGCCAGCGCCTGTGTTTGGTAACTCATATCATCTTTGTTTTTAGATATATTTTTCCCATGTGGAATGTTTCCCTCTATTATATTCATTGTTTATGAAAGCATGTATATATATTTCCCAGCGCCCTCCTGATGATCCCTTGTCTCTGATGAACATTTACAATCAAGGACAACATACTGGGCTCTATTGCTTAAGAAGTCTTTGGGCCACTTGTATATGTGGGAACCTGTTCCATGTGCTTGTACCGGCAGCATGTGAAACACTTTTTGAGAAAACTGTAGTTCCTCTGCGCCTCTGTTTGAAGTCATACAACACTACTTAGTTAAGTTTGGGAATGTTGGTGGTGATCCATTATTAAGATGAGAAGTGGGTGAGTTGTATGAAATCAGAAACTGCAGACTGTCTTTGTGGGGAAAAAGTCATAAAATATTTACAAGGCCATTAAATATTTCAGTGCACATGGCATTCATAGTTTATCAAGCCATTGAAAAGGCAAAGGAAGATGCACATATAAATTTCAGCCTGTGTCTCCAAACAGAACTGCTGGATACTGACAAAAAGAGACTGTGGTGTAGGACTTTGAATTGCTTCATAGTGTTGCCGTACTGAAAATCCGTTTTAAGTGTTTGGTGAGACACATGAACAGCACTAAACCTTGTCATAGCTTTGCTATTAACAGTTTTGTCTCAAATCATTGATCCTCTGAATCTCAAAACATGGGATCAACATACATACTTCACATGGTAATCATGTGCCAGAAGAGTCTAAAGTCAATTAACTGTCAGTTATTGTGTCATCTGTAATACTTTTATTGTAGAAGTTTGCAGACTATTGCTAGCTGGTGAGAAGCCTATTCACATTTTTTCATAATAAAGTATTCACCAGGATTGTTATCTGTCATGTACTCAGTTGCATGGGGTAAATTTGTGAAATTGTGTTTCTTCATCATTGTGAACTCTTTGTTACCTTCTTTGGTGTTAGAACTTGTCCTATTAATTACTACTTATCTACCATTCCAATCTTTAATAGAATTTTTGCTTTGAAACTGCACACTTTAACTTTCAACAAGTAACAACACCGTTCGGATCACACTGCTACATTTACTTAATTACTTTTCTAAGTGCACTCAGATTACTGGGACAATTTTGTTTTGATGGCCCTTCTATATTCTTTATGTTTATCAGTGATACTTAATGGAAAAGTGATCTAGTGGTTACTGAAATGGGTAAACGGAACCAGATAATTGTAATATTTCAGCCATATTGCAATTGCTTCAGGACCTCGAGATTAGCAATGACGGATTATTTTTCATGACCAAAGAAATAACTAAACAGCTTTAGCGGTTGTTGCCATTTGTACACTTGTTGCTAATATTGGCAATATATAATATTTGTACATGCCCTGTTGCTTCCTTAGAAGTGTATTGTTTAATATGGAGTACTGTTAGTTTCATGTTATGCTCTTTTGCTAAATACATATTATGGTTCTTGCTGTGTTATTGAAGTTTTAATATTGACCATTTTCTGCTCATGTACTTGCAGAAATGGAGGCAATGCCCTTTCGCCATTAGTGGGCAAATTTTGTGGTACAGCTATACCAAGGACAATCCCATCACACAGCCATCTCATGTTTATACGCTTTGTAACAGACTATAGTATTCAGAGGAAAGGTTTCCGTATCACATGGGATGGCACAGCAACAGGTCAGTGGTTGTAAGTCATGAATGAGTTAATTTGAATATGATATCTCTGGTAATATTGTGGTGATAAGAGCAAGTAATGATATGTGATCTAATGTAACTAGATAGATAAAAAAATTTACTCATCAAGCAGTGGAAGGAGAAAATGTTTTCTCCTTTTTTTATTATTTGTCCAATTGCATTATACATCTGTGGCAAGAGAAGAAATGAGATATATATTGATTAATGTAAATTTACTGATTTTAACTCTCACCCTAAAAAATGTTGATTTTATTAAAAAATTAAATCATTACAAGCAGTGGTAATGTTAATTTGAAATTCTTTTGGACACTTCATTCTTGTGGGTTCTCTCCAGTATTGTTGAGTTTTAAAATAGTATGATGAATTATGTCATTCTGGAACTCATCTAAATTAATAACAATCCATTTTCCACCAACATCTTTCATCAGAAACTGCTAACTTTTTTCAGTGTGGCGTATTTCAAGATGATGTCATTAATTGTTTGACAATACAACACTTTAAACTATCCCTTTCGCTGTGCAAAACATGTTAACTCATTTGTACCAAACACTACTTGAAGGCTTTATCTGTGTTAATGTTGCTGTGGGATAAGCTCTTGCTTCATAACTTGGTTTTGATGGTAATTATTGTGAAATAAAATTGGAGATTAAAGAATGAAACAGAAGTGACAGAGTTATATATAACAATAATATGGAAAGCGTAGACTTCTAAATGCCACATACAGCAGGCACTGTGTCACAGACCAGCCCATTGAAAAAGAATGATAGAAATATTTCAACTTTTGAACAAAGTCCTTCTTCAGAAAATAAGACTCACACGTGTTGACACAAGAAATACTCACGCATACATGGCCACTGTCCGTAGTCACTAAGACCAGACTTCATTTGCGTCTGATGTGAGCAGCAATCTACTTATGCTGTGTAGTGAGGGTAAGGATCAGTTGTGGGGCAGGGAAGGGGAGGAATTGCAGGGTAGGGACGGAGGCAGATGCTGCCTGTGGAAACCAGGGAGGGTGTGGTGGTTACAGGATAGGGCCTCTGGTGCAGCATTGGGTTGCTGTACTGTGAGGCCAGATAGGGCCAGCAGTCAAAGTGGGAGGAGAAAAGGATATGTGAAAGAATAGAAGTACAGAAGAGGAAAGAAATATTTGGGTACATTAGTGGGATAGAAGGCATGGTTGTGCCAGAATGGGAGTATGGAGGTGTATAGGCAGGTGGAATAAAGGTACTAATGAAGGTTGAGGCCAAGAAGGAAGTATATGTTGTGGGGAGAGTTCTGATCTGTGTAATTCAGAAAATCTGGTGTCTGTTGGAAGAATTCAGATGACACAGATTGTGAAGCAGTGATTAAAGTGAAGCATATTACGTTGTGTCTCATGTTCAGCAGCTAGGTGATCCAGTTGCCTCTTGGCTGTAGTTCGGCAGTTGCCATTCTTTTCGACCAACAGGATGTTGGTTGTCATGCCCATGTAGAATGCACAGTGATTGCAGCTAAGTTGGTAGATCATAGGATTGCTTTCATAGTTAACCCGGCCTTTAGTGGGGTAGGAGATACCAGTGGCTGGACTGCAGTAGATGGTGGCAGGAGAATGTATGAAACAGGTCTTGCATGGTCTAATGCAGGAATATGAGCCAAGAGGCAAGAGGTTGAGAGCAGAGCTGGAATAGGGACAGACAAGGATATCACATAGGTTGGGTGGGCCATGAAATACCACTGTGCGAGTGGTAGCATGAATAGTGGGGAGCACATTTCTCATTTCAGGACCTGATGAGGGGTAACTGAAACCCCTACATCTATATAGGTTGATTCTAAAAGAAGCTTCAGTTACATACAAAAATTTTATTGGTCTTACATAGACTTTAGGGTAAGGCCGCATATTGTAGTAAAATACTTCAAGTTCCATTCACTTATTGTTTTAATACCAAATTCCACCACTAGGAAAGACAGAATGTTGAAAACTAAAATGGCAAAATTTACAATGCGTGAATTTGCTCATTACATGTTTTAGATGGAAGAAACAAAGTCAGCAACAAAGGTTCAACATAAATCTCAAACTGAGTACCATAAGGAACCTAGCAGCTCTACTCTGGGCATCAGAATTTCATTTAAACTGATTGTAACATTTGTTGTAACGAATCTCCAGGTTGCCTACTAGTCTCCAAGGCTGTTGTTGAGTGGGTGAGAAAGACTAGGTGAGAAAGAGTTTTGTTCACTGCCCCAGGAAATCAGTGTGTTGCCATAGCTTGGAGTTCCTCAATCAACTGTCTGGAGAGTGCTAAGAAAAAGATTGAATGTGAAGCCACACAGACTGACATTGTTATGTGCCCTCACAGACTGAGTAAAGGAGAAACAGAATGCATTTTGTGCAGAAATGTTATGTCAGATTGAGGAAGATGACACATTGCTTTCTCATGTGGTTTTTAGTGACAAATCAACATTTCTTATCAGTTAAAGTGATAGTGAATGTATGAGACAAAACTTGCAGTATTTTGCTACAAGGTGACATCTCTACTACATGTATAAGCCTTCTCAATAAAATTATGTATGTAAGTAAAGCTGTAAATTCCTTTTAGAATCATCCTGTATTCGATATAAAAATGAGGAGATTCTGGCTATTGTTGTACAGTGACTTGAATGTTCCTTATTCTGAAATTGAAGAGTATCTTCTGGTTGCTATTTTTAGAACTTTTATTCATTCTTCTGAACTGCTTTCACCAAAAAGTGAACAAATTAAGAGCCAGAGCATCAAATTATAAAGAAAAACTCTGTTTACACAGACTTGTTGTTAGAAGCTGTCTGAAAAGAAACATTGGTTTTCTGAATCAAAGGTAGGAGTGAATTCTTATTTTGTGAAAGACGTGTCAGTCATAACTAATTTTATTATTTTTTTAAAAAGACCTGCATTGGTAAAATGTGCCTTTAATTTATTTCAAGTCTTTTGTTCATGATCTATTGTGAGTAAATAAATTCTTTATTGCATATTTGTATTCAGTGATATAAAAACAGCAAAATAAATAGTATAAAGAACTGTGCTATGTACAGTTTTGCGATGACATTTGAAAAACTGAGTATTAAAACTTACACACTCTTATGGTAATTGCCATAAGTGATGAGTTGAATGTATATGCTGAGCAATATGGCTTTAGGAATACAATCTTGTTTCACATGGTGGGCCTCAGGCTGGTGGTGTTTTCCTGTGAACTGACAAAGAAATGATTAAGTGAGTCTTGCAGACTGTCTTAGCTGATGATGAGAAAAGTATGGTTGGGTTTACTAAAACTGTGTAGATTGTCAAAAATCTTCCATATACCTTTAAGAAACAAGGTTTTAATGCATTGATAGAATAATATTTTTGTTCATTATCTTGCCTTGCACTACACATCTGTGTACACATCCGTTTGTAGATGTGTGTAAATGCATTTTAACTGTTTTTCATGTAAGTATTTTTAATGAAGAGTATGTCAATGATTCTGTTAACATGAACCACATTTATTTCATTATTAATATCCCACAGTAAAGACATGAACCACATTTATTTCATTATTAATATCCCAGAGTAAAGACCATACTGTTGTCCACACAGAGATCTTTCACCATTCATTTAATTTCTTTATTTTAAGAGCTGTGGCTGTAAATTGAAAGAACAGTTTCATCCTGCATGGTGGTTGTTGTTGATGTGGTCTTCAGTCCTGAGACTGGTTTGATGCAGCTCTCCATGCTACCCTATCCTGTGCAAGCTTCTTCATCTTCCAGTACTTACTGCAACCTACATCCTTCTGAATCTGCTTAGTGTATTCATCTCTTGGTCTCCCTTTGCGATTTTTACCCTCCAAGCTGCTCTCCAATACTAAATTTGTGATCCCTTGATGCCTCAGAACATGTCCTACCAACATGTCCTACCAACCGGTACCTTCTTCTTGTGAAATTGTGCCACAAACTTCTCTTCTCCCCAATTCTATTCAATACCTCCTCATTAGTTTTTGATCTACCCATCTAATCTTCAGCATTCTTCTGTAGCACTACAATTCGAGAGCTTCTATTCACTTCTTGTCCAAACTATTTATCGTCAATGTTTCACTTCCATACATGGCTACACTCCATACAAATACTTAAATCAATACTCGATGTTAACAAATTTCTCTTCTTTAGAAACGCTTTCCTTGCCATTGCCAGTCTACATTTTATATCCTCTCTACTTCGACCATCATCAGTTATTTTGCTCCCCAAAGAGCAAAACTCCTTTACTACTTTAAGTGTCTCATTTCCTAGAGTAATTCCCTCAGCATCACCTGACTTAATTAGACTACATTCCATTGTCCTTGTTTTGCTTTTGTTGATGTTCATCTTATATCTTCCTTTCAAGACACTGTCCATTCCATTCAACTGCTCTTCTAAGTCCTTTGCTGTCTATGACAGAATTACAATGTCATCGGTGAACCTCAGAGTTTTTATTTCTTCTCCATGGATTTTAATACCTACTCCAAATTTTTCTTTGCTTTCCTTTACTGCTTGCTCAATATACAGATTGAATAACATCGGGGAGAGGCTACAACCCTGTCTCACTCCCTTCACAACCACTGCTCCCCTTTCATGGCCCTTGACTCTTATAACTGCAATCTGGTTTCTGTACAAATTGTAAATAGCCTTTCGCTCCTTGTATTTTACCCATGCCACCTTTAGAATTTGAAAGAGTGTATTCCAGCCAACATTGTCAAAAGCTTTCTCTAAGTCTACAACTGTTAGAAATGTAGGTTTGCCTTTCCTTAATCTTTCTTCTAAGATAAGTCGTAAGGTCAGTATTGCCTCACGTGTTCCAATATTTCTACGGAATCCAAACTGATCCTCCCTCCAGTTTTTCCATTCGTCTGTAAAGAATTCGAGTTAGTATTTTGCAGTGGTGACTTATTAATCTGATAGTTCAGTAATTTTCACATCTGTCAACACCTGCTTTCTTTGGGATTGGAATTATTATATTATTCTTGAAGTCTGAGGGTATTTCGCCTGTCTCATACATCTTGCTCAGCGGATGGCAGAGTTTTGTCAGGACTGGCTCTCTCAAGCCCGTCAGTAGTTCTAATGGAATGTTGTCTACTGCCGAGGCCTTCTTTTGATTCAGGTCTTTCAGTGCTCTGTCAAACTCTTCATGCAGTATTGTATCTCCCATTTCATCTTCATCTACATTCTCTTCCATTTCCATAATATTGTTCTCAACATAACCCTTGTATAGACCCTCTTTATACTGCTTCCACCTTTCTGCTTTCCCTTCTTTGCTTAGAACTGGGTTTCCATCTGAGCTCTTGATACTCATACAAGTGGTTCTCTTTTCTCCAAAGGTCTCTTTAATTTCCCTGTAGCAGTATCTATCTTACCCCTAGTGAGATAAGCCTCTACCCCCTTACATTTGTCCTCTAGCCATCCCTGCTGAGCCATTTTGCACTTCCTGCCGATCTCATAATTGAGACTTTTGTATTCCTTTTTGCCTGCTTCATTTACTGCATTTTTGTATTTCTCCTTTCATCAATTAAATTCAATATCTCTTCTGGTACCCAAGGATTTCTATTAGTCCTCATCTTTTTACCTACTTGATCCTCTGCTACCTTCACTATTTTGTCTCTTCAAGCTACCCATTCGTCTTCTACTGTATTTCTTACCCCCATTCTTGTCAATAGTTCCCTAATGCTCTCTCTGAAGCTCTCTACAACCTCTGATTCTTTCAGTTTATCCAGGTCCCATCTCCTCAATTTCCCACCTTTTTGCAGTTTCTTCAGTTTTAATCTACAGTTACCATTATATAATCTATCTGATACCTTCCAGTATCTCCAGGTTTCTCCCATGTATACAACCTTCTTTTATGATTCTTGAACCACGTATTAGCTATGATTAATTTATACTCTGTGCAAAATTCTACCAGCCGGCTTCCTCTTTCATTTCTTACCCCCAATCCATATTCACCTACTATCTTTCCTTCTCTCCCTTTTCCTACTCTCGAATTCCAGTCACCCATGACTCTTAAATTTTCATCTCCCTTCACTACCTCAATAATTTTTAATCTCATCATACATTTCATCAGTTTCTTCATCATCTGCAGAGCTAGTTGGCATATAAACTTGTACTACTGTAGTAGGCGTGGGCTTCATGTCTATCATGGCCACAATAATGCATTCACTATGCTGTTTGTAGCAGCTTACCCGCACTCCTATTTTCTTATTCATTATTAAACCTACTCCTGCAGTACCACTATTTGACTTTGTATTTATAACCCTGTATTCACCTGACCAAAAGTCTTGTTCCTCCTGCCACCGAACTTCACTAATTCCCACTATATCTAACTTTAACCTATCCATTTCCCTTTTTAAATTTTCTAACTTACCTGCCTGATTAAGGACTCTGACATTCCATGCTCCGTAGAATGCCAGTTTTCTTTCTCCTGATAACGACATCCTCTTGAGTAGTCCCCGCCCGGAGATACGAATGGGGGACTATTTTACCTCCAGAATATTTTACCAAAGAGGACGCCATCATCATTTAACCATACAGTAAAGCTGCATGCTCTCGGGAGAAATTACAGCTGTAGTTTCCCCTTGCTTTCAGCTGTTCGCAATACCAGCATAGCAAGGCTGTTTTGGTTAGTGTTACAAGCCCAGATCAGTCGATCATTGAGACTGTTGCCCCTGCAACTACTGAAAGTGCTGCTGCCCCTCTTCAGGAACCACACATTTGTCTGGCCTCTTAGCAGATACCCCTCCGTTGTGGTTGCACCTACGGTACGGCGATCTGTATCGCTGAGGCACGCAAGCCTCCCCACCAACGGCATGGTCCATGGTTCATGGCCTGCATGGTAATAGCTTTATAAATTAACAGGACGATTATGGGAAAAACAGCTCTGGTAATAAGCTCTACCAGCCCCTGCTAGCCAGTCTCCGTTAGTGATAACAACAAGACATGCTTTGTGTTTGATGCCAAGTTACAAATTGTTGTCCATCATGCTGAGTTACAAATTATGTACAACAAGAACAAATGTTTTAAATGTTCACAAAGAGAAAGAAATGTTTGACAGTACTGACTGTCATGGATATGTTTCTCATAGTTTCTAACAAAAACACTTTATATCAAACGGAGCACTACTAGCCTTTTTAACGAAAGGTACCTCCCTCAAGGAGGAAAGAGAACTTGCTTGGTGAGGTTGGAAGCACTTGAAGGGGTTTCTCCTGAAGATAAGCTCTGACCAGTATTTCTGTATGTTTTTTGATTCAGTAATTTTCTGAAATGGATATTTCTTTACTATCACCTGGTTAAAGGTGATACTGCTTGTACAAATGAAGTGTCACTAGTAACAGTACAGAAAGTACTACATTACTCATTTTCACCAAGTAATTGAAACATAACAAAACAAATGATATATTTTAGCTGTCACCGTATTTTCTCTTGTGCTGAAATATTGTTTTCTCATAGATCATAACAGCCACACTTCAGCCAAAAGTTTCTCTTGAGTCCAGACTTAAGAGCAAGAGTAAAATTAAATATGTGAAGATAATAATTCGTAAATGTGTTCAGAAAAGAAAATCTTCTGGTCGAGAATATAAGTAGAACCTTTGTTGGACTGTCACAGACTGCAGTGTATATTTGCTAAGAGTTATAACTCTCAGTAACTCATAGTGGGATATGATGTGAAAAGTTCAATTCCATAAAATGTATTATCTTCTTTCAGGATGTGGTGGAATTATGACAAGCCCTTCAGGATCATTTACTTCTCCTAATTATCCACAAAATTATCATGATGTTTCGTTATGTACCTGGAAGATATCAACAAGCAGGGGAAGCATTCTACAGCTTGTCTTCATTGACATAGAAATGGAAGAGATGGGTGACTGCTACTATGACTTTGTTGAGGTAAAGTGTGTCATTATGTGTATAGTGTACAGTAAGAGTATGAAGTGATGTTAGACATAAAATCTTGTTGCATGTTAAATACAGAATGATAAAAAGGAACACAGAAGTTATGGGACCTGGTGCTCCTGAATGGTTTTTACACTTAAGCTATTGGAAAGCTGGAAAGCCTCTTGCCTCCCCTTTCTTGTCTTTTCTACATTATAGATATTCCTTTCTCTTTTGAGTGTATCTGTAGAACTGTTCCATATATCATGACAGCTAAGTTGGTACTTTGCTAAGCTTTATTTGACTTTCCAGGTATCAAAATGATCATACAGTTGTAAATAAGCGTCCTCCAACTTTCCTCGTCCTGCCACAGATGTTGCACCATTTGTCTTATGCAAGTTGGAAAAACAAATGAGGAGATCTGTGAGGGTCAGATCCTCCCAGTTGTCACAGGGTCTCTTCTAAGGAACATTTTTGACCACAGTAAATACATATAACCCTGTGGAGACCTATTACCTGCACATAACTATACTACTGCAATCACATCTGTTCAAGATCTTATTTGCTGTCAACTATCTTCATTCGTAATTTTATCTCATTCATTTTCTGTGGACGAGAATAAAGGAACTTCTTTTTAATTGCGCATAGACAGTTGGTATTCAGCACAGTAACTGTTGCTTCTTCTACTTGATAGATAAGAGGTATGCCTTGTGTAGGCTGATCTTAGAAGCTTGTGAAAATGTTTCATCCCAAAGTACCTTACGTACCTCATTGAAGAATTTGGGAGCTTGTTGTATTCCATTTCCATTCTCTTAGTGGAAGTCCAGTCTGTCACACAAGTAGTGGAAAATGGGCAGTACCATGGAGTGAGTTTTACTTTTAGCGGCAAACCACAGTGAGGACGTATATACCACATACTACAGGACTGTTACAGTAGCTGTGGAGACCCTTCAGAAAATGTGAAAAGTAACAGCTTAAGGGAATCTGGTGAAACCGTTCAGTGCAGCTGGTCTCTTGTGGTTTCATAACAAAGTAATGTCACAAGGCTTCTTCTTGTTGTCTTTAGATGAAAGACTGGTTTGCTGCAGTTCTTCACTCTTCGTAACTACTGCAGGCCAGATACATTTGAATTTGCTTTCTGAAGTCTAGCGCTGATCTTCCTCTACTGTTTTTGCCCCAACTCTTCACCTCTTTCCATTGTTAAATTAACAATTACAAAATGTCTCAGGCATTTGACTATCAACGGATCCCTGCTTTTAGTCATATTGTGTTATAAATTTCTTTTTTTCTCAGTTTAGTTCACTACCTCCTCATTAGTTGTCTGATCTACTATCTAGTCTTCAAAATGCTTCTGTAGCACCACATATCAGAATGGTCTTATAGTCTGAACTGTTTATAATTCAAACTATTTATTGTTCACATTTCACTTCAGCACATGGCTACTCTTCAGACAAACACCTTTAGAGAAGACCCTCTAACATTTAAATTTATATTCAGTGTTAACAAATTTCTCTTATCTTTGAGAATGTTTTTCTGGCTATTATCAGTTTGCACTTTATATCCTCTCTACTTTGACAGTCATAAGTTATTTTGCTCCACAACCAGCAAACCTCAGTTACTACTGTTTAGTGTCCTATTTCCTAATCTATGTCCCCCAGCACTGTCTTATTTAATTATAGTTCATATTATTACCTTAACAGAATCTTATCAGATTATATAATTTCACAAAACCCTAAGACATTCTGGTCATATGCTAAGGCTTTTAATCACATCAAAGTTATTGCTTAGGTGTATGGGACCCTTACCAAATAGGGCTAACAGAGTATATTGAACACACACAGAGAAGGGCAGCAAGACTGGTCGCAGGTTTGTTTGATCCATGGCAGAATGTCACAGAGATACTGAAGCTGCTGAACTGGAAGACTCTCGAAGATAAACGTGAACTATCCCGAGAAAGTCTATTAACAGAGTTTCAAGAATCGTCATTAAATGATGATTCTAGGTGTATACTACAATCCCCTATGTACCACTCACACAGTGATCATGAGGATCATAGCAGAATGTCACAGAGATACTGAAGCTGCTGAACTGGAAGACTCTCGAAGATAAACGTAAACTATTCCGAGAAAGTCTATTAACAGAGTTTCAAGTATCATCATTAAATGATGATTCTAGGTGTATACTACAATCCCCTATGTACCACTCACATAGTGATCATGAGGATCAGATTAGAATAATTGCTACATGCACAAAGGCATTCAGGCAATCATTCTTTCTGTGCTCCATATGTGAATGGAATGGGAAGAAACCCTGATAACAGTGGTTCATACCCTCTACTATGCACCTCATGGTGGTTTGCAGAGTATAGGTACAGATGTAGTTTACCATGTATCACTTTTGTTGATATTCAAACAATGGAAAGTCCTTGATGGAATAACAGCAATATGAAGAGGATAGGTTGCCACTGTCCACACACACGAGGCATTGAATTGTAGACAGGCAAAGTGAAGAAGGCTGCTAAATATTTTAGCTTTGGAGGAAAAAAGGCCTTCATGTTAAAACAGAAAAAAACCACACATTTGTGTAAGCACAACTCCCACACACATGGCGATTCTCTTTTTGTGCTGAGGCCCAACAGTGGTCATGGGTGTGGTAGTTGTACTTTTGTGAATATGTGTGTGTTTTCTATTTCAGAAGGACTGTTTCATCCAAAAGTTATGTGTGTCTGTGACTCAGCACCTTCCCTACTTGATGAATAGAAATCTATTCTTATATTGTTGTTGATATTCATTTTATAACATTTTTTCAAGACAATATACATCCCTTGTAACTACTCTTCCTACTTCTTTGCAGTCTCTGATGCAGGTATTATGTAATATGAAACCTGAAATATTATATTTTTTTCTCACCAAACTTCAACTCTCTTTCCAGTTTTCTTCTTGATTTTTTTACTGGTACTCATTGTACCGATTGAATAACATTGGGTGTAGGTTACAATTGTGTCTCAATCTCTTCTCAACCACTGTTTGTCTTCATGTCCTGTGACTCTTAGAACTGCATTCAGTATTCTGTACAAATTGTAGGTAACTTTTGCAACCTGCTACCTTCAGAATTCCGAAGATAGTATCCCAGTCAACTTTGTCAAAAGCTTGCTTTAAATCTACAGATGAAATAAATACAGGTTTGCAAATAAATATGGGTTTGCCATTTTTCAGTCTGTCTTGTAAGATAAGTTGTAGGTTCAATACTGCCTTGTTTTTTTCCCCAGGGCTAGCTTCTGCCAGTTTCCACCCTTCTGTATCACAGCCATGGCTTACTAAATTGATAGTCTGGTGATATTCACACCTGCCAGCAATTGTCTTCTGTGGAATTGTAATTATAACAGTATCGTATGTCTCATCTCATCCTGATCTAATTCCCACCCACATTTGTTAATACCATCTTCAGGTTAATCTCTTTTGTATGCTGTAGCTTTTCTGTGTATTGCTTCCACCTTCCAGCACTTGTTTCCATGCATGCTACTGGCTTTCCATCCTAGCTCTTAATGTTCCTAAAATTGTTTTCCTTTTCTACAAAGTTCTCTTTAATCAGAGTGTACACCTGTCCTTGGGACTGTTTAGCACATTGAAATTTGGTTTCAAAACTGTCATAGCATTATATATTTCTACTTGTTTGAGTCTTTTTGCCTATTTGATCCTCTACTATCTTCACTGTTCCATCTTGCATAAACACATCCTGCATTAATGATCCACAACACTTAGCAAACTATGTAAATGAGCATTTTTCAAGTATTGCTGAGAAGTCTCCACAAGTCATATATAATACCTTTAAATAATGTTGCACTAAATTCAACGATGTTACTTCCAGCCACAGAGAATGAAGTCAATAAAACTGTTCAACAATTAAAAAATAAAAAGTCAGTAGGCTTAGATGAAGTCCCAATGTGTGTACTGAAACAATGCATAGAGATTACACAGGGCCCCTTAAGAAATATAATAAATGAATCCTTCACATCAGGGACATTTCCAGAGCAGTTAAAACAGGCATGAGTTGTACCTTTGCTTAGGAATGGAAATGCAGAAGACATAGAAAATTACTGGCCCATTTCCCTGCAGTCACCATTCTAACTTTATTCAACTTCTTTCTGAAGCATTGTTGCTCTCTTACAGCAGATTGATGTACATTTCAAGCCCAACTTTCGCTTTTTCAATAGCTGTTGCCATCTTGTCTAGCTGGTCACTGCTTCACTCTTGTGACAGAAATCTGAAGTGTGGCTGCAACAGTACAAAATTTTTTGTGTTTTTGTACATGTGTGTTGAGTTTTGTGACAATATATCATTTAATGTAGCTACAGTGAATTTATATAAAATTGCTTCAATAATATATAATAATCTTGTACTTTTGACAGCTGCCACCTTTTCCACATCAAAAGCCCCCTTCCCATAGGTTAAGCATGTGCAGCAAATGTTTCTGCTCCATTAGTGAATCCTACAACATCACCACCAGCTACATCTCCCAGCCTGTCTGCTTTCATAGCTACATCTCAAAATGTATCCGTAAACAGATCTCTTGTGCAGTATCCTCCTCTCATACTCTGACTGATACACTATGTGATCAAAAATATCCAGACCCTCCCAAAAACATACGTTTTTTATGTTAGGTGCATTGTGCTACCATCTACTGCCAGGGACTCTATATCAGCAACCTCAGCAGTCATTAGACACCATGAGAGAGCAGCATGGGGCGTTGCACGGAATTCACAGACTTCGAACGTGGTCAGGTGATTGGGTGTCACTTGTGTCATGCGACTATACGTGAGATTTCCACGCTACTAAACATCCCTAGATCCACTGTTTCTGATATGGTAGTGAAGTGGAAACATGAAGGCACACTTAACAGAAGAAAATCATACAGGCTGACCTCATCTGTTGACTGACAGAGACCGCCGACAGTTGAAGAGGGTCGTAATGTGTAATAGGCAGACATCTATCGAGACCATCACACAGGAATTCGAAACTTCATCAGAATCCACTGCCCCAAGGAAATGTTACTGTTCCTAATCTATATTAACAACATAGGAGACAATCTGAGTAGCCATCCTAGATGGTTTGCTGATGATGCTGTCATTTACCGTCTTGTATAGCCATCGGATGACTGGAACGAATTGCAAAATGATTTGGATAAGATATCTGAATGGTGCAAAAAGTGCCAGTTGACCTGAATGAAGAAAAGTGTGATGTTATTCCCATGAGTACTAAAAGAAATCCACTAAATTTCGATTAAGCAATAAGTAACACAAATCTGAAGGCTTTAAATTCAACTAAATACTTGGGGATTACAAGTAACCTAAATTGGATTGATCACATAGATAATGTTGTTGGTAGAGCAAACCAAAACTGTGATTCATTGGCAGAGCACTTAGAAAGTGCAACAGGTCTACTAAAGAGCCTGCTTACTCTACACTTGTCTACCCTATTCTGGAGTATTGCTGTGCGGTGTGGGATCCGCATCAGGTGGGACCGACGGATGACATAGAAAAAGTACAAAGAAGGGCAGCTTATTTTGTATTATCACAAAATAGGGGAGATAGTGCCACAAACATGATACATGAATTGGAGTGTCAATCATTAAAATGAAGGCGTTTTTTGTTGCTATGGGATCTTCTCATGAAATTTCAATCACCAGTTTTTTCCTCTGATTGCGAAAACATTCTGTTGGTACACACCTACATAGGGAGAAACGATCATTACGATAAAATAACAGAAATCAGGGCTCACACAGAAAATTTTGCCAGGCACTTATTGTGAATAGCAGAGTAATCATATAGATGTAGATGTAGAAATGCTATGACAGTTAGGCAGGAGGTGAGAAAACTTGGATTTCTTGGTTGAGCGGCTGCTCATCAGCCACACATCATGCTGCTAAATGCCAATCAATGACTCACTTGGTGTAAGGAGTGTAAACATTGGATGATTGAACAATGTAAAAACATTGTGTGGAGTGGCAAATCATGGTACACAACGTGGCGATCTGATGGCAGGGTGTGGGTATAGCGAATGCCCTGTGAATGTCATCTGCCAGTGTGTGTAATTCCAACAGTAAAACTCGGAGGCGGTAGTGTTATGGTGTGGTCGTGTTTTTCATGGAGGGGGCTTGCACCCCTTGTTGTTTTGCATGTCACTCTCACAGCACATGCCTAAATTGATGTTTTAAGCATCTTCTTGCTTCCCGCTGTTGAAGAGCAATTCGTGGATGGCAATTGCTTCTTTCAACATGATCAAGCACCTGGTCATAATGCACAGCTTGTAGTGGAGTGGTTACATGGCAGTAATATCCCTGTAAGGGACTGGCCTGTGCAGACTCCTTACCTGAATTCTGTAGAACACCTTTGGGATGTTTTGGAATGCCGACTTCATGACAGTTCTCAGCAACTGACAGCTATACCACTCCTCAGTGCAGCACTCTGTGAAGAATGGGCTGCCATTCCCCAAGACACCTCCCTGCACCTGATGGAACATATGCTTGCGAGAGTGGAAGCTGGCATCAAGGCTAAGGGTGGGCCAACAACATATCGAATTCCAGCATTACCGATGGAGGGCCCCTCAAATTTGTAAGTCATTTTCAGCCAGGTGTCTGGATACTTTTGATTACAGAGTGTATAGTTCCCACTTCTAAAACTTTTGATCCATCACTACTCAGGTCTTAACACTTTGAAATTTAATCCATCAATGCTATGGCTTTCTCAAGTCAAGCCCAGAAACGAGATCCTCCCTCCCTGGTATCCTCCTCACACCATCCACTGTCATCCTCCTAACCTGTGTAGCATCTTAGTCAAACCTTATGACATTCCGAAACCATTATCGCTGACCCCAAGGTTCTTTTCTGCACAATGGACTGTGTTGTAAAATCTATTCCAATTACAATACAAAATAAGATTTCATTTATGGAAATAAATCAACAAAAAATCCATTTTGAAAATATAAGTAATGGGATCGATAAATACTTTACTTTCCAAGCGGCAGCATTAGGAGACACATATACAAAAAGGTACTGCAATGTAATGTAATTGGATAGATAAAAAAATCTACTCACCAAGGCAGGAGAAAACACACACACACACACACACACACACACACACACACACACACACACACAAACAAACACACACACACACACACACAAAGATTGGAGTCAGTGGCTCCTTTTCTGACAAAAAGAATTGAAGGGCTAGAAAGAGGGGAGAAGGAAAAGGATTCGTAGGGTTTAGGAAAAGGTGTAGAGTTCAGAAACGTTGCCCAGAACCCCAGGTCAGGGCTGACTTAGCACTTGGGATGACAAGGAAAATGATAATTAAAATATAAAAGCTACTGTGAAAGGAAGATGGGCAACCAAACAAACATTAAAAACGGAATTTTAATTACGTGTACTGAGAGACAGGTGAGAAGTTGACAGGTACAAGAAAGGCTTTCAAAAGAAGAAATGAACTTTAATTAAGACAGAATATCAATTTCAATTGGGAGGACCATTTCTGCCTATTTGAGTTGTGATGGTCAAACAAAGAAGAGGTATCCATAGAGCTCGAATTATTAGATAATGAATTTCTGTACCACAGTAGTATGAATTTGAACACAGATAAGTACTGTGTTATATGCTACGACCACAAAAACAAGGAGAAAATTTTATTGACTGACACAAAAATGCTGCAGATATATTTGGAATTTTACTTTTCTGAATTGATATTAGTTGATCAACATTGTTCACTAAGTTTCAACTTCGATCTGCAGAATGTCTTAGTTTATACACTTACTAACAAAGAGATAGAGGGGCTGGCCAGTACTTACCTCAGCTCAGTACAGCCGATAGAGACACAAAAAACAACCGAAAATTTAAGCTCCTAGCTTTCGGAATAAATGTTCCTTCATCAGGGAGGAGAGAGGGGAAAGAAAGGGAAGAAGGGAAAGTGGATTTAGTTACTCACAACCCAGGTTATGAAGCAACAGGGAAAGGAAAACAGGGAAGGTAGCAAGGATGGAGGCATGGTTGTCAGAGGGAAGCCAAAGATATTCTACTGCACGTACTGTGCCAGCTTCAAACCAAAGAGGATGCATACAGAAGTAAAGAGGTGTATAGTATAAAGATGTAGGATGGAAAGATGCAGGAATGGCTAAAGAGGAAAGGGAAAGAGGAGAAGACTGAAAAGTAAATGGGAATGAGGTTGTTTAACGTAGGTTTAGTCCAGGGGGATGGCGGGATGAAAGGATGTGCTGGAGTGCAAGTTCCCATCTCCGCAGTTCAGAGGGACTGGTGTTGGGTGGGAGAAGCCAAATGGCACATACAGTGTAGCAGGTTCCTAGGTCCCTAGAATTATGCTGGAGGGCATGCTCCGCCAATACCCAGTAGCGGAGCATGCCCTCCAGCATAATTCTAGGGACCTAGGAACCTGCTACACTGTATGTGCCATTTGGCTTCTCCCACCCAACACCAGTCCCTCTGAACTGCGGAGATGGGAACTTGCACTCCAGCACATCCTTTCATCCCGCCATCCCCCTGGACTAAACCTACGTTAAACAACCTCATTCCCATTTACTTTTCAGTCTTCTCCTCTTTCCCTTTCCTCTTTAGCCATTCCTGCATCTTTCCATCCTACATCTTTATACTATACACCTCTTTACTTCTGTATGCATCCTCTTTGGTTTGAAGCTGGCACAGTACGTGCAGTAGAATATCTTTGGCTTCCCTCTGACAACCATGCCTCCATCCTTGCTACCTTCCCTGTTTTCCTTTCCCTGTTGCTTCATAACCTGGGTTGTGAGTAACTAAATCCACTTTCCCTTCTTCCCTTTCTTTCCCCTCTCTCCTCCCTGATGAAGGAACATTTATTCCGAAAGCTAGGAGCTTAAATTTTCGGTTGTTTTTTGTGTCTCTATCGGCTGTACTGAGCTGAGGTAAGTACTGGCCAGCCCCTCTATCTCTTTGTTAGTAATTGTTTCACATCTTTATATGAGATTTTCCATTAATTAGTTAGTTTATACACTCCTGGAAATTGAAATAAGAACACTGTGAATCCATTGTCCCAGGAAGGGGAAACTTTATTGACACATTCCTGGGGTCAGATACATCACATGATCACACTGACAGAACCACAGGCATATAGACACAGGCAACAGAGCATGCACAATGTCGGCACTAATACAGTGTATATCCACCTTTCGCAGCAATGCAGGCTGCTATTCTCCCATGGAGACGATCGTAGAGATGCTGGATGTAGTCCTGTGGAATGGCTTGCCATGCCATTTCCACCTGGTGCCTCAGTTGGACCAGCGTTCGTGCTGGACGAGCAGACCGCGTGAGACGGCGCTTCATCCATTCCCAAACATCCTCAATGGGGGACAGATCTGGAGATCTTGCTGGCCAGGATAGTTGACTTACACCTTCTAGAGCACGTTGGGTGGCACGGGATACATGCGGACGTGCATTGTCCTGTTGGAACAGCAAGTTCCCTTGCCGGTCTAGGAATGGTAGAACGATGGGTTCGATGACGGTTTGGATGTACCGTGCACTATTCAGTGTCCCCTCGACGATCACCAGAGGTGTACGGCCAGTGTAGGAGATCGCTCCCCACACCATGATGCCGGGTGTTGGCCCTGTGTGCCTTGGTCGTATGCAGTCCTGATTGTGGCGCTCACCTGCACGGCGACAAACACGCATACGACCATCATTGGCACCAAGGCAGAAGCGACTCTCATCGCTGAAGACGACACGTCTCCATTCGTCCCTCCATTCACGCCTGTCGCGACACCACTGGAGGCGGGCTGCACAATGTTGGGGCATGATCGGAATACGGCCTAACGGTGTGCGGGACCGTAGCCCAGCTTCATGGAGACAGTTGCGAATGGTCCTCGCCGATACCCCAGGAGCAACAGTGTCCCTAATTTGCTGGGAAGTGGCGGTGCGGTCCCCTACGGCACTGTGTAGGATCCTATTGTCTTGGCGTGCATCCGTGCGTCGCTGCAGTCCGGTCCCAGGTCGACGGGCACGTGCACCTTCCGCCGACCACTGGCGACAACATCGATGTACTGTGGAGACCTCACACCCCACGTGTTGAGCAATTCGGCGGTACGTCCACCCGGCCTCCCGCACGCCCACTATCCGCCCTCGCTCAAAGTCCGTCAACTGCACATACGGTTCACGTCCACGCTGTCACGGCATGCTACCAGTGTTAAAGACTGCGATGGAGCTCCGTATGCCACGGCAAACTGGTTGACACTGACGGCGGCGGTGCACAAATGCTGCGCAGCTAGCGCCATTCGACGGCCAACACCGCGGTTCCTGGTGTGTCCGCTGTGCCGTGCGTGTGATCATTGCTTGTACAGCCCTCTCGCAGTGTCCGGAGCAAGTATGGTGGGTCTGACACACCGGTGTCAATGTGTTCTTTTTTCCATTTCCAGGAGTGTATATGTTTTTAAGATAGTTATGCAGTTGATGGCATTTCCAGGGTGTACAGCTGAGTTGTCAGCTGCATTTGTTTGTAATATCTGGTGATAGACTTGGTCATCTTCTGCAATGTTCTGAGGAGAAATCAAATTGTGTTGTGTGCTTTTTATTCTGATAGTTGAAATGAAATAAGCACAGTAAAAAATTATGTTTTAGCTGGATCCCAGTAGAATTCATCTACAGTTTATGAAGGCTTGCAAGGTTCCTTCTCTTTCAAAAACAAAAATAAAAAAAATGTCTGAATTAAAAAATTCTTTACTTATCTTGATGATGTGACACATGCAGGACCCTTGCAAATTAGTAGTTACAGATTGTAACATTTAGAAATGGTACAATATAGCATTTCATGGCCTGCAGCTAAAAGTGTATGAAACAGTTGATGCCATCATCATATATGAAGTAAGAATATGCTACAGTTTACTTTAAAAAACAATTGTGAGAAATATTTGTACAAGAATAGTCTCATTTGCTGAAAGTTAATGGGAAGCAACTCTGGAAAAACATTATTCAAGAGTGTTTACACAGTTTGGAAAGAATACATCTGATTTTATGTGCCTTTTTTTTATTGTTGTTACAATGTAATTTACTAGTTCGTGACAGAAACTTAAAAGCAAATCAAAGCATGGATGGTGAGAAGAATTTTTTGGCATATGAAAGACTTTCTTGATATCAGTTGTTTTGCAAAGGATAAAATAACAATAATGGCGCACTATGCAAGTGGATGAAATAAATAAATAAAAAGAGTCCAGAAGTGAGTGGAAAAATAAAATAACTAGTGGAATTAAAGGTGCTATGCCTGTGGGAAAACTGAGAGGTTTTAAGTAGTAATTATTTGAATGTCCATGTTATTTATTAACTTTAGCTACCTCTTCCTTCTTTATGTTGTCATGACTGAAGAAATTTGTTACACAAAAACATATTGAATTCAATGACAAAGTTAGGGCAGCTTTAGATAGGTATTCTGCATTATTCTCTTGTTGATAGTCCTAGGTGTCAACGTACTGCGTTGTTATACTGTTTGAAAAATGCGGGATGGAAGTTCAACACTGACTACTGTAAATTTTGTAGCCAACAGTTGCACAGCTACATTTCACAATTCTTTACTTTCACTGTTCACAACCCCCCCCCCCCCCCCCCCCCCATATTACACAGTTATATGGCCAGTTAACTATTGGCAAATTTTGATAAGCCTCATTAATAGGTTGGAGGCAGTCACCATCATTCTGCTACAATAGTTTACTGTTTAATACCTGTGAGCAGAAAAAACCTAACCACGCAGTTCACAGTTCTTGCAGAATAATACGTAAAATATTGAACAGACACTGTCATTGTTTTAACACATGGCCTATTTGTGTTACACTTATTTTACAGTTAAGTTGATGCACTGTTGTTGACCTAACCAATACAGGTTTCATGTCTGAAAATCGGGCATGGACTTATGGGCCTTTATATATCACCGTAATAATGGGTACTGAAACTATACATTGTTTGACGTTTACTTTACAGAAATCACAATTAAAACATAACTCATTACATTAACTGAATACATTGAAATATTGGTTTTTTAACAGTTTCTTCTATTACGATGGCTAAGCCAAATTATTTGTTTAAATGATGAAATTAACAGATATAGTAACACAAACAGTAGTTTTGACAAAACTGGTAAGTACTTTGGAATTAATTAAGAGCTGGCTTTGCTAATATGTTTTGGAATAGAGCCAAATAAATACTTAACGAATGCCAGTGTTTTGTCTTCCAAATGCTAATGAGTAGTACAGAATTTATATTTGTTTATACGTCAACAATAGGATTTAAGTTACGAATCAATCACTCATTTCATCCTATAATGAAAGATATTAGTTAGGAATAGTCAAAATAAATTATGATATTGATGACATACACAAACTAAGCACAAAACTAGACCTGGTGTTATATTCTTTAAGACTGATGGCCAACTTTTCACTTTTATGGAAATGCAGATTATACTCACATATGTTAATGATAATTAGTCAAAAATAAAAAATGAATTTAAGGAGTCATATGACAAAACAAGAAGGGAAGTAATAAGATCCCAGCTTGCTTCATCACAGGTAGGCATGGCAGAATCACATTTTATGATTGGAATCTGTTTATTGGTGAATGAACAAGTTTATTGGCCGAGAGCCATCCCTGTTTTCCATCAATCCTTAAAATGCTAAAGCATATCCTTCCAAAAGGTCATGGTTGATGTCCTTTCCCATCTTTCCCCATTCCAAGCTTGTGGTCCATCTCTAACGACATTGTCATGTAATTGCTGGAAGATAGACACGTGGTGGTTGATTTACCACTAAGTATACATGGTGTGTTATGGAGGTGTTTTGTAAAGAAGTTCTTGAATGGATATTACGTTGGATATGAAGATTCATGATTACATGAAGGGCTAAGTCCAAAACTGGATGTGCTACTGGGGGAAATGAAGATTCCTCACATTGGGGCCAGAATTTGTTTCCAAAGTATTGTTGTATTTCTTAATGTAAGAATAAAAGTGAGTCATTAGAATAGTATGGATAATGCAGTAGTAAAGTATCTCCTGCAAACAGATTCATTAAAATATTGTGTTCATTGTCAAAAAAAAAAAAAAAAAAAAAAAAAAAAAAAAAAAAAAAATGGTTCAAATGGCTCTGAGTACTATGGTTCTTAACACCTAAGGTCATCAGTCCCCTAGAACTTATAACTACTTAAACCTAACTAACCTAAGGACAACACAAACATCCATGCCCGTGGCAGGATTCGAACCTGTGACCGTAGCTCTGTCGCGGTTCCAGACTGAAGCGCCTAGAACCACTCCGGCCGGCTTGTTCATTGTCATCTTTTTTTGTTTTTTTCCATATAATCTTCTACTTACATCTGTAATGAATCTCTTCCAAGTTTCTGAATGCCTCTAATGGCTGCTTCATCACTTCTTTTTGCCTCCCAAATGTAACTCAAGGATAAGCAGTTTCATTTCCATAAGCTTGGACTTCCATTACCTTTTTAGTATAATGACTTTTCTGGAGACTAGAAATCTACTCTGTAGGAATCAGCATGGGTTTTGAAAAAGACGGTCTGTGAAACCCAGCTCGCGCTATTCGTCCACAAGACTCAGAGGGCCATAGACATGGGTTCACAGGTAGATGTCATGTTTCTTGACTTCTGAAAGGCGTTTGATACAGTTCCCCTCAGTCGTTTAATGAATAAAGTAAGAGCATATGGACTATCAGACCAATTGTGTGATTGGATTGAGGAGTTTCTAGATAACAAAACGCAGCATGTCATTCTCAATGGAGAGAAGTCTTCCGAAGTAAGAGTGATTTCAGGTGTGCCGCAGGGGAGTGTCATAGGATCGTTGTTATTCATAATATACATAAATGACCTGGTGGATGACATCGGAAGTTCACTGAGGCTTTTTGCAGATGTTGCTGTGGTGTCTCGAGAGGTTGTGACAATGGAAAATTGTACTGAAATGCAGGAGGATATGCAGCAAATTGACGCATGGTGCAGGGAATGGCAATTGAATCTCAATGTAGACAAGTGTAATGTGGTGTGAATACATAGAAAGATAGATCCCTTATCATTTAGCTACAAAATAGCAGGTCAGCAAACTGGAAGCAGTTAATTCCATAAATTATCTGGGAGTACACATTAGGAGTGATTTAAAATGGAATGATCATATAAAGTTGATTGTCAGTAAAGCAGATGCCAGACTGAGATTCATTGGAAGAATCCTAAGGAAATGCAATCCGAAAACAAAGGAAGTAGGTTACAGTACGCTTGTTCGCCCACTGCCTGAATACTGCTCGGCAGTGTGGGATCTGTACCAGATAGGGTTGATAGAAGAGATAGAGAAGATCCAACAGAGAGCAGCGCGCTTCATTACAGGATCATTTAGTAATTGCGAAAGTGTTATGGAGATGATAGATAAACTCCAGTGGAAGACTCTGCAGGAGAGACGCTCAGTAGCTCGGTACGGGCTTTTGTTAAAGTTTCGAGAACATACCTTCACTGAAGAGTCAAGCAGTATATTGCTCCCTTCTACGTATATCTTGCGAAGAGACCATGAGGATAAAATCAGAGAGATTAGAGCCCACACAGAAGCATACCGACAATCCTTCTTTCCATGAACAATATGAGACTGGAATAGAAGGGAGAACCGATAGAGATACCCAGGGTACCCTCTGCCACAAACTGTCAGGTGGCTTGCAGAGTGTGGATGTAGATGTAGATAGCAGAAAAGATGAGAGGAGAATGGGAAGGATGTGGCAATGAATGGGACTAGAGAAAATTGAGGCCACAGCCTTATGGAAATGATTGTTGGTTGTTAGTTAATGGACTAACTGGCATACATTGTGTAAAGTTACAGCTTGGATGCCTCATCCTCATGGATAACAAATGAATGACAAAAAAATTTGTATCATGCAATCCAAAGAAAGAGGATGACTACATTTTCACAGCAAACCAAAACTTTTCCATAGAAGCACAGAGTTAGTTATTTGGATATTCTGCGGACATAATTGCAACCTCTTACTATGATACGGAATGAGACAGTTCTATAATATTATAGTATATATTTTCATTGGAGAATGGCAACATGCTGGCCATTCACATATTTCTTAAGGGTTTTCTTCTTTTTCTACATGCATATAATGGTGAATTATATTTATTCTCCCTTTCTTACTCACGCATTCACACAAACGAACAAAAATCATACTACACGCATTCAGGAATTCCTCTATAGAGTACGAGTTGTCAAGTAGAAATTATTTCTTGTTGTGTTTGGAGTCAATTTTACTATCCATTAAATTCTTTATTCATTGGATTTTTAGAGTGGAATATCTAACTGCCTTCCGTACCACACTATGGCTGAGTAATGGATAGTGTTAATAATTTCTTCTGGTAACATTACATTTATGAAAGTTATATTATTTTCAATCTGTGTTTGGTCATTGATAAAGAAACTTCATAAGGGTTGAAATGTACTGTGATGACATTGACAGCACGTCCAACTGTTTAACAAGAAGTTCTAGTGTGAACACCACACATATTGTCTTTATTATTCACTCGTCTGTGACAAACACATTTTTCCTGAATGATAGGTTATCTCAGAATATGATGCCAAAAGATTTTAGTAAATGAAAATAGAATTTTTTTTTACATTTTCACATCCAGAATCTGGTATCTGTAATGTTAAACCAGCAGAGCTGAGAATTTGTAGATCTGTAACATGTTAACACCAGTTCATGTTCTTATATGTATTAACACCTAAGAATTTAAAATATTATGTTTTATTTATTGATTTAACCTCAAGAATTATTTCTACTGGTGTGGTCAGCTATTGGCTCTGAAAGTCCAAATCAATTATGTTTCATTGAACGTTCACATGCTGACACTTGTCGATGTACCAGCTTTGCAATCTACAAAAATTTGCAGAAGTTGCACTTCTGTCACATTTAACATTCCCTTCAGTTGTCATTGGTGCTGTTCTTGCAGGATCTTTTTCTGGCCACACCCATGTCAAAATTTGATGTTTTACTGGATTCCTAATATTAACAGTACACTCATGAAATGGTCATATGGGAAAATCTGCACTTCATCACTACCTCTCATGCGCCAACTATAACACCACATTCAAACTCATTTAAATCTTGATAACCTGCCACTGTAGCAGCAGTAACTGATCTAACAACTACATAAGACACTTGTTGTGTATGTAGCACTCCTGACAGCAGTGCGGTATTCTGCCTGTTTATTCAGTGTATGTTGGAATATCATTTATGTCATTAGCTGCTACAGGCAGAAGATGTGCTTTGTTGATGCAGCATATTTAATGACTTTAACTGAGGTAAACTCACATTGCAGTCCTCTTCTTCTTTAGCATGCCTTTGCTGAAATCTGTGGAGAAACACCTAAGTGAAAAATTCATGCAATGTGTACATTTATTTGTATATAAAAGCTGGCTTCAGAATTTTCCTTTGTGTGAGATCATGTGTACAATATTTGTGTGCTGATTTGAAGTTATAGATTCAAATATTTTAGTTTTCATGTCAATTCTGTATAATCTGTCACTGATTGTATCAATACCTGATTATATTTTGGTATAGTGTGAGATTTCAAACATTCATGAGTACCGCCATAAACTCGTACTGTTATCAATTGTAGACTTAAACTTAATTGAGCTTTTTAAAAATCTTTCGAACAATAGGCCTAACATCATTCAAAACAATTGTTCTCTAATTTGATTGTATAATTACATGAGGTACAGTTTATTTTTGAGAATTTTTGGATGTTTACAAAACTATATCTTCACAAGTTACTGGTACAAGTGTTTTGTATACAAAACATTTCATAGTAAACCTGCATTCGTGCTTCAAAGTTACTGACAAAGAATACATCAACCCTGAATTTCATTTTATATCAGTGCAAATAAAAATGCATTTTTGAGAATTTTCAGAAGCTGCCATTGTCCTAGTAACTGTTGCAGATATTCCAACTAACAGATCATGTTACATCTATTTTTCCCTTAAAAGGGAGTAGACCTATATATTATATACATTTATTGTAAATTAACTCTGTTTTAGAGTTTGCTAACAACCATAATAATCTCAAAATGTTTTAGAAAACTAATAATTTTTACTACAGGTTGCCGCAATAGAAATCTTCTTTTCTGTATTTGCTTCAATTGTTATAGGGAGTTAACAACTGTTGAACTCAGCAGATTAAAAGATAATCAGCAGGTTTAATATAAAGTTATTTGTTCACTACCCTGTAGTACACTGAACCAGCCAAAATGCAGTCCCACTGTGAATGCTGTTCTCGAACACGGGATTAGTTGGTTAATATTTGTATGCAGCTGGAAATTTCTGTGACAGCTGTCAGATGATTGGCAGCTGCTGAGAATTGGTGTGCCAGAAGAACCCCCAAAGTCATACTTGTGATACTGGTACCAGAGGCACATCAAGTACTACCATCTCCTATGGTTCCTCTCTCCTCTGCAGAAAGTACAGAATCTGTCATTACTTGTCCACTTGACTGTGACTAGTCTGTCAGTTATAGATCTAGGCATCCTGTACAGGATGAATGGGGACCAGGAAGGACTCAGGGTGTTGTACCATCCCCATAACCTATAAGTTTGAGGTGCTTTCACTCGAACTGAGCCAATGGAACTCAAGTCACCTGTTTTGGGAAAGCCTGTTTGAGTGTCAAGAGGAGGCAAACACAAAAGGATAGGGGTCTATTAATCGCCAGCTGTTCAAACATATGGTGAATGATGGTACCCCTAAGGAAATCGCAGCAAGGGACAGGAAAATACACTAGGTGCACTCAGTGTGTATGCCTGGTGGCCTCATTCAACATGGTGAAGAGATTATTCCTGTACCCATTGAGGGAATAGGGTGCACCCAACTGCACATTGTGGCTCATGTTGGAAAAAAATTATGCTTGTCATCTAGGCTTTGAGCTCATGCTTTGGTCATTCCAGCAACTGCCAGAGATGGTGAGAAGACCAGCCTTGTCTATGGAGTTTCAACTAAGCTAACAATTTGCAGCATTGTCCCCAGAACTGATTGTGGCCGTTGAATTCTGAGTTAAGTGAAAAAGGCTGAACCAGAGACTTTGAAGGTTCTGTGACAATCTAGGCTGCGACTTCCTAGACTTTTGCCATAGGGTTGAGAACTGTAGGGCACCGCTAAATGGGTCAGGTGTGTACTACACATCAGAGGCTGCTAGTCTGGTAGCTGACTGTGAGCGAAAATCCTAATGCTAAACTGCCAAAGCATTCACAAGAAAGTGCCAGATTTTGAGGTACTCTTGAAAAGAGGTGTAGATCACATATTACTAGGTATAGAAAGCTGGTTGAAACCTGTAATTGATAGCAGTGAGATCTTTGGTGAAAATTTAACTGTATGTCAAAAGGATAGGCAAATGGGAAATTTAGGTGGTGTAGATAAGAAACAAAAATCCACTAAGATAGAAATTCAAGTTGCATGTGAGATTGTGTGGGCAAGACTCAGTATTAGGGGTGGACATAAAATGATAATAAGTCCTTTCTATCACGCACCAGATTCGTCTCCTGATGCACTCGTACATAACTTTCCCAATCATACTGTAATCATTGGTGGAGACTGTAATCATCCAACAATTAATTGGGAAAAATTACAGTTTTGCTAGTGGTGAACATGATAAGACATCATGTGAAACATTACTAAATACGTTATCTGAAGAATACTGAGAACAAGTAGCTAAGAATACTACTCATGATGAAAATATAGCAGATCTAATGGCAACAGATAGATTTGAACTCTTTGAGGATGTCCAGATTGAATCTGGTATCAGTGAATATGATGCAATTGGGCAACAATGATTACCAAGAACAACTAAAACAAGCAGAAAGATATGTATGTTCAGTAAAATAGATAAAAAATCAGAAGCATCATATGTCAATGAGGAACAGATTATTATTATGATCACCTTCCTAATTGCCTGCTGCATTTCCATCTTTGGCACAGATAACAGCGGCGACACGTCCTGGCATGGAAGCTGTGAGGCCTTGTAGGTCACTAGAGGGAGTTGGCACCACATTTGCGCACACAAGTTACCTAATTCTCGTAAATTCCTTGAAACATTCAGCACAGGACAGGAGCATGTAGACCACCTATGGCTCAAGTTTAAAGCTATAGTTCACTATGCACTGACTATATATGTACCCAGTAGAACAGTTCATAATGGGAGGGAACCTCCATGGTATATAGTCTCTGCAAATAAACTTCTAAAGAAACAAAAATTTCTTTGTAATAGGTGTAAAACAATGCATAGGGCTATAGTAGAGAGATGCTGAATGAAACATGTTTGGTTGTCAAAAGGGCAATACGCGATGCCTTCAGTCGCTACCATAGCAGAATATTGTCAAATGATATTTCACAAAACCCAAAGATGGTTGGTTGGTTTGTAGCTGTTCTGACCAAACCGCATAGTGTCAAGTCGCTAGTGAATGAGACAGGAACTGAAATTTAGGATAGTAAAGCAAAAGCAGAAATGCTTAGCTCTGTTTTCAAATATTCCTTTACAAAGCAAAAGCCAAGAGAATTTCCCCAATTTAATGCTCATGAAATAAGTACTAGTGTCAACAGTGTTGGGAGACCACTGAAATCATTAAAATTGAATGAAGCTCCAGGGACCGAAGGAATCCCTGTCAGATTCTATACTGAATTTGTGGCTGAGTTAGCCCCTCTTTTAACTATAATATATTGTGGATACATGAAACAAAAAACTTGTCCAATTCTTGGAAACATGTGCAAACCACACCCATCTACAAGAAGAACAGCAGAAGGGATCCAGAAAACTACCACCCAGTATCCTTGACACCTTTTTGTTGTAGAATCTTAGAACATATTCTCAGCTCAAACATAATGGGGTATCTTGAACAGAATGACCTCCTCACTGCCAACCAGAATGGATTCCAAAAACACAGATCATGTAAAACACAGCTTGCATTTTTCTCACTTGACATACTGAAAGCTTTGGAGCAAGGTTAGCATGTAGATGCAGTACATCTTGACCTCTGAAAAGCATTTGACTAAGTACCACTGCTATGCTTATTGTCAAAAGTACAATGACATTGGGTAACAGGTGAAATTTGTGACTGATTCGAGGACTGTTTGGTAAGGAGGACACAGCATGTTGTCTTGGATGTAGAGTTCTCATTAGATGTAGAAGTAACTTTAGATGTACCCCAGAGAAGTGTGTTGGGACTCTTGCTGTTTATGTGTTATAATTAATGACATTGCAGACAATGGTAACTATTGACTTTTTGGAAATTTTGCAGTTATCTGTAATGAAGTACTGTCTAAAAGAAGCTACATAAATATTCAGTCAGATCTTATTAACCCTTTGACTGCTGGGGACGTGTTAACTCGTCATACCTTGCAGTTTCGCCTGGGGCATCTGACGTGTATAAGCCCAGCTCTTGGGTCTTCTCTACAGCGCTAAAGATGTGTTGACGCGTACCGTGCCACCGGCCTTTCCACTGCTAGGGATGAGTTTAGACATGCTGAGTAACAGCTACCTGAGCACTACAGACGTGTAAACATGCACAACTGTCTTTCCGCCCTGTTCTTCCAGTAGCTGTTCAGTGGTCTGACTGTATAGTTCGAGGGTGAACATATAGTTTGTTGCTGTGTTCCCTCTTTGCAGAATTCGACTTTGATTCCTGTGTTTTTGTCAGTTTTCTTGTTTTTTACAAGAGAAATGTCACGTCAGCATGGTTGCACAGATAAAGAAATCCTGGATATGCTCACTAGGAGCGACAGTGAACATGAATTTTCTGACGTTGCTAGTAGTGATGATCCTTCAACAGAATCTCAAAGCTGTAGTCCTCAGCCCTTTACATCAGAGGGGAGAGCAAGAATCACAGTCAGAAGTTCCTCTGAATCCGAGGAATCAGAAAGTGACAGTGAAACGGTTCGGAAAAGAGCTTGTTTAAGTGACACATTTGACTGGAGAGAAACTGACTTCCAGCCATTAAACCATTACTTCGATGACTCAAGTTCAGGACACAAATGTCAATTAGATACTGACCCAAGCATTCTTTCATTTTTTGTGATATTTGTGTCTCAAGAACTGTTGCAATTTATTGCAGACAAAACAAATCGTTTTTACATTTATACCAGAGAAAATACTACAGAATCTGTGAATTCTCGACTGCCAATGTAAAAAAACACTGGATTTTAGGAAATGTATTGTTTTGTTGCTATTTGACTTCTAATGGCATGAGTTAAGAAGTTAAGTGTAAGTGATTATTGGTCCAGAGATACACTTTTGAACACAGCAGTTTTCAGCGAAATTATGTCCTAAGACCATTTTTGTCTACTTCTGAGAATGTTACACTTCAGTGATAACTCTGTGGGTATTGAAGGCGACAGTCTATTTAAAATTAAGATGAATGTTGACAATGTTCATCAGATGTTTCGTAATTCATTTCACCCACATCACAAGCTTTGTATAGATGAAAGTCTCTTGCTTTTCAAAGGACGATTTTCTTTTAAGCAATTTATTCCAACCAAGCAAAGTAGATCCCGAATAAAGACATTTGTACTGTATGAATGTCAGAGTTGGTATATTTTCGATTTTATTGTATATACAGGTTCAATAACAGTAATTCGGATCCACAATTTGGGAAAAAGTGGCAACATAGTGGCAACTCTTATGGGACTGTATTTGGAACTGTGTCATATTGTATATGGTCCTGTGGCTTCACAACCATGGAACAGTCGCATGTGACACTGTTTGTAAGAATAGGCGCAACATGCTAAAACTGCAGAAGAAATGTAAACAGGGAGAAACTGAGTTTAAGTCCACTGACAAGGTACTTGCTATCAAGTGGTGTGATGAGAGAGAGGTGTGCATGTTGACCACAAGTCACTTAGCACAAATGGTTGAAACAGAGAAGACTGACAGAAATACTGGTGAAAAAATAAAGAAATCACATTTTATTGTAGATTACAGTTCGAGTATGGGTATAGTTGTCTGTTGTGACATTCTAAATGCCCGTACTCCCTACCAGTCAGTAACAGGGTGAAAAATCATATTCGCAGAGCTTCACCTTCCTTTTGTAAGGGAGAGTGTAGAAAAATATGCTACAGAACAGAAAAAGGCTGGTACGGGAAGGCACCACGATGACAAGAATCCTCTGCAATTCACAGGGAGACATTTTCCGCCTGTTAATGTGAGTGAACATTCACAAAAAAGTACACTATTGTGCAGCTGTGTTATTTGCACTAAACAGAAAGTGCGCTGGGAAACTAGATACCAGTGTGAAACTTTCAGCATTCCATTATGTGTTGCACCCTACTTTGAGCCTTATCATACAAAGACACATTATTAATCAATGGGAACTAAATCTGAGAAAATGTACTGATGCTTCTGAATGAATTACTAAAAAAAAAAAAAAGGCAAAAATGTAAAAAATATATATAAATCTACTTTTAACTTCTCCAGTGCCAGTCCAATGCATGGATCAAAAAGAAGGATGGGAAATAGTTGCAGCAGGTGTAAAACTATTAAAATGAAGCCTGACTTCTTCATATGTAGCAGTTTACTGGCAAATGAACTTAATTGGTGATTGATATGGCGCAATATCTGTACTGTGTCAAATGTTATTACACTGAGTACATTGCGCCAATATAGCAAAACCCATATATTAATCTACGCATGATACATTTAAATTATTAACACATAACATGGACATTTATATTCTTTCTTTTATCCTTAGTAGTACAGATATAGATCACATTTGGTCTACTTGTACAAAACCTGTCTTCCATAACTGATTTAAACACCTTTGATCAACTAGAAATAACATGCAAAAGTTAAAACTCTGTTCTCAGTGCAATTTCTATTGCTACTTTGCATCTGTTGCTAGCCAATATTGGAAATTAAACTCATTGTTCTGGGGAGGGTGGGGGGCTTAAAATTTATTGTTTGTATGAGACTGGCTTTGAACAATTTAATGGAAAATGGTATTTCTAAAAGAAGTATTGAACATACGTTGCTTTCACCTTTTCATAAAAATCAACATCTTTTTGACTAATTTGTAGATTATTTGAAAATAGTAGGGAAATAAATTTTTTTATTCGTTATCATTGTGCTGTCAATCTATTGCACTCTTAATTTCATTTTCATCATGCATTCACTCTACTAAAGTGCATGTCATTTACGACAGCATCCGAGTTTAGGTTAGTTATGTGCATCTGACGTCACAGAACACAGTCAGCCAATGAACAGAGAATGATGTTGCCAGAGCTTGACAGCAGTGCAGAGCACAGACGAGTGTCTTCAGTTTTAGAAACATTCAGTCATAAATAAAGTAATTGTACAAAAGCAATGTCTTGATAGCAGACTTTCTTTTATAGAAAGTTTGGAAAAAGCGTTCTTTATACCAATTTTTTCATATTCTATTAATTAATTAAACCAAACAAGCAATAAGCCTCCTAATTCAGGCGATAACAAGGAAAGGTGTTTGTATCATTCTCACGAACCACTTTTTCACAATAAAGAACCGCAGTAATTGTTTATATCCTATTGTACTTATACAAAACGTGAGTAATACATAGTCATACTAACAGTGTTTGTCAGTATTGGCTTTACTTCATAAACTGCGCGCTCCCCCCTAAATGTAAGCTTGTGAACTATACTATACTATGGCGCTGTTTCTTTTCATGTGTCCTGGAGAGGAATCCTATTGAATGATGAGCTGTGTTAGCGCAATGGTTAAGGTATTTGGCTTCTAAGCAAATAGCTCTGCATTCAAACCTTGTTTGGAGCTTAATATTTTCTTTATTTAAAAACAATATTGAAGTGTCTTATTTTGTGTTTTATTCGTGTGAATGTAATTTTTTGAAATTTCTCGTGCTTTGTCTCTTCATTATAATCATAATAAGTTTACAGTTTTTCTAATTTTGGGGCCAAATAGTTTTTGTGAAATCAAATGATAAGTGTGTCAAAGCAATCGGAACACCAGGTGTCTGCACAGGGAAGCAGTGCAGTGATGACAAAATCTCTGTAGCAGCGAAAGGGTTAATGCGGCCGTGGTGGCTTTACTTCACAAACTTCGCGCTCCCCCCTAAACATAAGTTTGCGAACTATACTATACTATGGCACTGCTTCTCTTTGCGCGTGCGTCGTTTGCATCTGGCAACGCAGCAATCTCCCGCGTCTGGGCAGGCATGCGCGAGCCGCCAAGATAAAAGAATTGAACTATAGATATGCAAATCCGAAGTTTACATTGTTTTCAAGCCTGATTTTCATGCCCAACTTTCATTCCAGTTATACAGCTAGTTATGTTTTACAGAGCATAGATTTTTAGCAAAATCAGAATGAAAATAACGCATTTTTGATGTTTTTACAAAATCTTCAATTTTGTGCTTAATTCATTTAGTACTGGATAGTGCTATGGAAATGGAACTTCATATTTAAGAACCTTGTGTTGTTAGGTTACTACATGCCAAGTTTCACATTCGTCGTAGCATTAGTTCAGGAGATGCAAGAAGCCAAACTTTAAAATTTTTTTGGCTTCTATTTTTTTGGCTGATTTACCTACAATTTTCTGGCTCAATATGGCTAGTAAAATTCTTTTCATTATTGTTCTTAAGAGAACACATAAAGTTGTACAAGATGGCAAAATCTGAGTTCTTTAAAAAACCTATTGCCTGAGATATTACAGCTCAAAGTTGCCAAAAATTCATGTTAGCTGTGCGCGAATCGTAATTAGTCCAGAAGTATTCACCACAGGGCAGATGGGGCGCCTCCAGCAGTCAGAGGGTTAAAAGCTTAAACACAGTCCACTTTAAAGTGGTGGAAATATTGGTAATTTGCTCTAAATGTTCAAAAATTTAAAACTGTGCATTTCACAAAATGAAAAAAAAAAAAAAAAAAAAAAATTACATAGTATCCTTTGACAGTAATATGAGTGAGTCACTGTTGGATTGGTCAAGACATACAAACACCTGCGTGTAACAAATTGTAGGGATATGAAATGGAATGATCACTTAGGATCAGGTGTGGTTAAAGTAGGTGGTACACTTCAGTTTATTGGTAGAATACTGGGGAAGTGCAATCAGTCTACAAAGGAGATTGCTTAAAAACCTTTTTGCGGCGAGTTGTAGAATGTTGCTGAAGTTTGTGGGAGCCATACCGAACAGGACTAACCAGGGGGGAAGGGGAGGGGGGGGGGGTGTTTCTGAGTATATACAGAGGAGGGCAGCACAAATGGTCTCTGGTCGCATGTTTGTCCATGGGAGACTGCCACAGAGATACTGAAGAAACTTAACTGGGAGTCTCTTCAAAATAAATGTAAACTATCTTATGAAAGTCTATTAATAAATTTTCAAGATTGTCTTTAAATTATGATTCTAGGAATATACTACAACCTCCTATGCATCACATACATAGGGATTGTGAGGATAAGATTAGAATAATTGCGGCATTCAAAGAGGCGTTCAGACAGTCATTTTACCTTTGCTCCATATATGAATGGAATGGGAAGAAACTCTGTTAGCTGGTATAGTGGGAAGTAGCCTGCACCATGCATTTCATGGTGTTTTTTAGAGTATAGATGTAGATGAAGATATTACACAAGAACACCAATATCACTGACTGTGGTACACCAGTAGTGATTATTCCTCATTTTGAAGGTGCTCTTTCATTGTTTACTCTCCTCGAGTTTCTTAATGCAACATTCTGCATCCCATTCATTCCAACTATCGAGCATCTTGATGAGAATACTGTGAAATGCATAGTGAAATGCTTTTGACAAGCCATGGAAGATAACATTTGGTAATATTTCGTCATTTAGATTTTGTGCAGTCGAACATGTGAGTTGTGAAATGGCATTTTCTGTGAAGAGGTCCTTTTAAAATCCAAATTGAGACTGACTAATGATAAGTATCTTATTGCGAGAGAGTTATGGTTCTTGCACACACATTTTTTCCAATACCTTTAGGAAGGGGTTAACTCGTAAGCTTGGATGGTACTGATACTGTTCCGTAGTAGAAACCTGGCTATGGTAAAATGATCAATTTGTGGATGTGAGTGATACTATGTGTAGAAAGTAGTAAGATTCCCACAATAATGTGTCCTGTACTGTGCGCCCACTGAAGAAATATCTGTTTGAAATACAATATATTCATTGCATTAATTACCTTGTTTCAGGTTCGTGATGGAAAGGACCCATCTGGCAGACTCCTGGGAACATATTGTTCCAGTTCACACCCAGCGTTTATCCGGTCGTCTTCCAATCACATGTTTGTTACGTTCAAGTCTGACTTCAGTGGTAGTGGTCGAGGCTTCCACGCAAAGTATGATACTGGTAAGCATGATGTGCTGTAATTCATACTGCCTGCTGTGAAGATTGATTTAGTTTGTTTTGGGTTTCTGTCAATGCAGTGAACTCAGTTGCACTAAATACTTGAAAACATGAGGACTTATTGAATTTACTTTTTTTTTGGGAGAAGGTACACTTGATTACCAGTGGAACAATGGTGAGGATGAATTCAGTAATAGCAAGATGCAAGTCCATACATCACTTATAGGTACAATTGGAGTGACCTCTTAATAGTAAGTTGTTAGCTTTGTTGTAAGATACATGATAATGAAATTAATTGGATGGATAAGGAATCCATTCACCAAGCAACACTAGGAGAAAACACATATAAAAATATAAAATATATGGAAATACACAACCTTTCAGAGCCAGTGGCTCCTTCTTCTGGCAAAAGGAATGAAAAGAAAGGAAGAGCAATGAAGGAAAAGACTGAAGAAGATCAGGAAGTGCGGAGTGTTGTAGATCCCATGTCTGTGGAGACTTGCTAAACGGGATGAAAAGGCAACACATTCCTTCATACTCCTTGCAGTAAGTCTCCCCTGACCTGGGGTCCTGTCCAAATTTTGTTAAGCTCTTCCATTTCATAAACCTTAACAGTCCTTTTCATCCATCCCTCTTCTTTTCACTTCATCTTTACTGCTAGAAGAAGATGCTCCAGACCCCAAAAGTTTGCATATTTCCATATTTTTATACGTGTTTTCTGTTGTCACCACAGGTGAGATTTTTTTTTTATTTAGCCTATTATATTGTATTTTCAGATACCACTTATTTTAGTTGATATACTAACCAAATTAAATTAGTATTTTAAACATTAATTCCTCAAACTGTACCTTTTTATGAATATGAAAGATATTAGGTAAACTTCCAAGACGGTTTTATATAGTATAAAGTGCAGTGCAGTGAAGACTGAGAAGTGATTAAGACCCATATTGAATCCATGAGCTGGACTAATGTAACATTTATCTGGTGCATCAGTCAGTAAGAATGTGTGGTGTGATCTGTATTTGAACAGTAAAGACCATTTGCTTTTACATGAAAAATAAGGTCTTATTTGCTTATATTTAAATGCTCATAGCCCTACAAAGTTTCACAAATCCAGCGCCATCTATTGATTGTGTATGAAGTTGCAGAGATCATTCTTTTGATTCCATGGTTTTTTGCAAACAAAAATTGCTTCAAAAATTGTGGTGACACACTTGCGAATTGAAACTGTAATGTAAATGATAGATGCCTTATACAGATTAATACATACACTATGTGTAATCCGTTCCATATGCTGCAATGTATTTTCTTTTTTATGTAGGTGGAACATACACACATCATTTTTTTCACTTTTGTCATGTGTGTATACATTTGGGTGTCTGTGTTTGTGCATGTGAATCTGTGTACTTTTGCCATAGAAAGAGCAAGAGCTTTAAAGTTGATGTGAATACTGTGTTCTGTTGCATATTGCTGTGTGCCACACATCAATCAGCTACAGTTGAGTCATTGTCTTTTCTTTATTTTGTGTACCATTTCACCTAGAAATTTTCATTGGTGTTTTATTTAGTATTAAGTATCCACAATTATCTGAAATACATTTGATGTTATGCATAGTTATCTGAATATTTCAGGTAATGGAAACTCCACATAGGAATATCAACATTGTTGGGAAAGATAGATTGTTACTTACTGTAAAGAAGACATATTAAGTTGTAGATAGGCACAATTAAAAGGTGCTTACACAAAGCTTTCAGCCACAGCCTTCATCAGCAAAAGAGAAACAGAGAAACACACCCCATTCATACACATAAGAAGCACACAAGACTGTGAACTCCAGTAGGTCAGGCCAGAATGCAACTATTACGTGAGATGGCAGCAGCAATTTGGAGAGGGCAGGGAAGGGGAAGGGATAGTAGTGTATGGGTGGAGGGACAGAGGAACACATTCTGGTAGTGTGTGCAGGGACTAGAATGCCAACAGGCACAGTGTAAGGAGCTTGTGGGGCAGGAAGGTGGGAAAAAGAGGGGTGGGGGGGGGGGGGGGGGGGGGGAAGGAGATGAGTAGGGAAAGATATGCAGGTGCATTGAGAGAGAATGGCAAACAAAGAGGTGGGAGATGAGAATGGGGAGGTGATGATAGGATAGAGGGGTGGAAACTATTGTGTAGAGGATGTGAGGAGTGTAAGTTACCATGGGTTGAGGCGAGGGTAATTACTGATGTGGGGTATGTATTGTAATGCTAACTCTGATCTGTGCAGTTCAGAAAACCGATGGTGAAGGGGAGGTTCCAGATGGCTCGGGTAGTGAAGCAGACACTGGAATCAAGCATTTTGTGCTCAGCTGTATGTTGTGCCACAGGGTGATCTACTTTTCTCTTCTCCACAGTTTGGCAGTGGCCATTCATCCTGGTGGACAGCTGGTTGGTATTTATACCCATATAAAAAGCTGTACAATGGTTGCAGCAGATCTGGTAAATTACATGGCTGCATTCATGGATGGCCCAATATGGCTTCTTTGGTTGCTGCTCTCTGCCAATGCACTCATCCTTCTTTCCCCATTCCTCTCCTTTTTGCTCCTCTTTCCTTGAGCTCCCTGCCCCACAACTTCCTGATGCTGCACCTGCTGACATTCCAATCCCTGTACAGTCTGCCAGACAGCATTTCTCTGTCCCCCCACTCGTACACTACTATCCTTTCCTCTTGCCTGCTCCCTTCAGATTGTTGCTGCCATCCCTCTTGCTAGTTGCATTCTAGCCTTAATTGCTGCGGTTGGCAGTCATGTGTGTGTGAGATGTGCTTGCTCGTGTGTGTGTGAATGGTATGTGTCTCTCTGTTTCCCCTTTGCTGATAAAGAATGTGGCTGAAAGCTCTGTGTAAATGTCTTTTAATTGTGTCTGTCTGCAACTTGGCATGCCTTCTTTACTGTGTGTATCAATCTATTTTAACATGACATTTATCAAGTTATTTTGTATTCTTTTATCCTTTTTTATAAATTGTTTACAGTTCTGGAAACACAGAGTAATTATTTAATAAATTTTTTGGGATGAAGATGGAATTAAATGTTTAGTATTCCTATAATTTTAAAATATGGATATTTGTTTGATGTGCTTCATTCTTATTTATGAACCATTTTTGATAGTTCCACCTTCAGTTATTGTTATATTTCTTTTTTAAAATCCCGGTTTATACCTGATAGCTCCCTTCATGCATACTGTGGGCTTAAAATGGAAATTCACTTTTTCCAGTCTCATATGAGATGGTCATTGGTGTTATTTTGGGGCCTTGTATATTAATGCTGGTATTAATTAATGTGAGCAGCTCTTTATTTGGTCTGATGAATTTGGTGGTTCCTTATTCCAAGTCAATCATAATTAGAAAAGTACAGAACATTACTGTGAATTAGGAAAGTGATAAACTTTGATTTATGTTTACTTGCCACAGACAAATAAAAGATTTGTTTTTGATTGTGGGTGCATGATGCAGTTCATGTTATATTTTCCTGTGATCAATCAGAAAAATGCAATATATCTCAATTATGCTTTATGCACAGGAAAATGGCTGCAGCATTAATAATACACGCACCAAAATAAGTTTGCTTCACCTTGGTTCTGAGAGTTCTGGAGCCCTTTTCAGAAAATTGGAATAGAGACCAACATAAACATCATTTCCATCCTTTTTATTGCTCATGAAAACCACACATTGCATGTTGTACCACCATACAGCGAGACCTTCAGAGGTGGTGGTCCAGGTTGCTGTAAACACCAGTACCTCTAATACCCAGTAGCATGTCCTCTCACATTGATGCATGCCTGTATTCGTCATGGCCTACTATCGACAAGTTCATCAAGGAACTGTTGTTTCAGATTGTCCCATTCCTCAGTGACGATTCAGTGTAGATCCCTCAGAGTGGTTGGTGGATTATGTTGTCCATAAACAGTCCTTTTCAATCCATCCCAGGCACGTTTGATACGGTTCATGTCTGGAGAACATGCTGGCCACTCTAGCTGAGCGATTTCATTATCCTGAAGTACATCATTGACAAGATGTGCACGATCGGGGCGCAAATTGTCGTCCATGAAGACGAGTGCCTCGCCAGTATGCTGCTGATAAGTTTGCTCTATGGCATTCACATATCTTACAGCCATTACGGTGCCTTCCATGACCACCATCGGCAATGTGTCTAAGACGCTCAACCTGAAGATATATGCAACACTCATTGGTGAAGAGAACGTGATGCCAATCCTGAGTGGTCCATGTGGCATGTTGTTGGGCCCATATGTACTGCACTGCATGGTGTTGTGGCTGCAAAGATGGACCTTGCCTTGGACGTCGGGGGTAAAATTGCGTATCATGCAGCCTCATGCACACAATTTGAGTCGTGACACAATGTCCTGTAGCTGCATGAAAGGCATTATTCAACATGGTGGCATTGCTGTCAGGATTCAAATTCTGGATTATTTACTTCATCCTTTTTGGTGAAGGGCTTTGGGAATCCAGCCCATCCACACACTTTGCTCTTGACATGGAAAAAGTCAGTGTCCACATCATCAATCTCCAATAATATATTACAAGTATCCTTCAAGAAAACTGAAATCATGCTGTGGAAACCCCTTTGTATAAGTAAAATCTTCATAAACAATCAAAAAATTAATGTAGTTCAACAGTTTAAGGAAACTGAAGAAGTCATTGAGCATAGCTTAAATGAGAAAGAAATGTGGATAAATAGAACCATAAAAATGAAAAAGGATCCAACTTCTGTACTGGTGAATGTATAATAAGAAATATATGTCATTAGATACTAAAACCCAGCACTGTATATCTGTATCTCTCCCAAGGGCCACTTATGCTTATGAAAGCCTTTTCCAAATTAGAAATGAAAAAAAAAAAAAAAAAAACTGATCAGGATTTCAAAGTTGAAAGAAGAATCATCAGAACCAACATAAATAAAAAAAATCCAGGTTAGAAGGGTGTGGGGAATCCTCCACAATGAAATTGTCTATTGAGGGACTGCCCAAATCACCTACACAATGAAGAGGAAAAAGAAATCTCATTATTTATTTCAGATCATCCAACTGCAAGGATACAATTTCTGATAAGGAAAGAAGACAGGAAGGCAGTGGATCCAAGAAATTTGCTAAGATTTTAAAGCAGCTGGCGGAAAAAAAAGATAGCATTAATACTCTTTTTTAAGCACCACAAAATGTCAGAAGAAATGTCATATAGTATAACTGTAAAGATTTCAAATGAACTGAGAAAATTATGAAAGGACAGAATGCAAATGTATGAGACAGGTGATAAGAACCAAACAGTACAACCTTCAAGAAAAACTGAGTGCTTAGTGACTGAAGTGGTCTAGTGTGGCCAAAAGCAAATCATTTGTGGAACAAATCTAAACTTCAAACAGGAAACGTCCCTTCAAATTGTATTTTAAAAAATAGCATTATTTTCCAACACAGTTACAGTTGTTTTAGGTAACAGGTTTAGACAATCTCAATTGGCCATCTTGACATTCATGTGCTGGGCAGAAGTGACAAGTAGTCAGAATGGCCAACTAGGTTACCTTTAAGAGGCCAAATTCCATGTACATCTTGTAGGCACATTTAAAAGTGGAAAAAAGCTATACTTATTCTTTGGAATTATTAGTTCCTTCCACAAGGTGGAAAGTATGTGTCATTGCAGAAGATGGAAATGAGAAGGTCACTCAAGTGTCAGGTTTAGAGGACTGATGAAGAGAAATGGAAAGGCATGAGTGTCTTGAAGCACTTAAGGTTTTGTGAAAGCTGTTTAAGATAACATTGTGCTACAGTAGTAGTTCAAAGTGTCACACATTGTGCTTTTCAAAGCTGAGAAAATTTCTTAAAACCTGCCTGTCTGTGAATTCATGCTTTGTTTTGTACCTATTGTGCAGTAAGTGTTGTTTTATGAGAAGCTTCCTGGTACTCTCTGTGTACTGTGGAGATATCTGCTATCTTTATTTATTCTTTTGTATACAATTTTTGAGTGTCTGTTCAGTTGAACTTAAGCCTCAATAATTAAAAATAAGTTGTACTTCAATATACTGTTTTGATAAGTGTAATGGTAACAAATGTTCTATAGATGTGGCTAGAACTCATTGGACACAAAACTCCTGACTCATAGCTACCAACAGTGTAAAAATAAATGGAAGAATATTGTAATCACATACATGTATCTACTATTATATTGTGGTTTAAACAAAACTGTCAGAATCCTAGCTATTGTTGTAAAATGTATATAACTTGTCACGTTACTCGGATCATATCTCCAAAGATTAATTTCAAGTTTTATTCTATTTCAGTTTGCAACTTAGATCTTCGTGGTTTCCATGGAGTGATAGAGAGTCCAAACTTCCCAGAAATGTATCCAAATTCTCTGGACTGCACATGGAATATAAAGGCTCCACGTGGTCACAATGTATCTCTTGCATTTTCACACTTTGAACTGCAGGATTCTGAAAGACGGTGGTTCTGGCGCAGGCGATGGCAGACAACTCCTGCAACACCAACATGTGGTCTCGATTTCCTTGAGGTAGCTTAATGTGCAATTATTTCATAAAATTTACAAAATATTCACATTTAATATTGAAAATGATTTGCATATGGCTTGTAAGGTCTATCCAATGAAGCAATATTGTCACAACAGAATTACGTCACTAGTGAGTGAGTCATTATAAATAATACTTACTACATATATTCACTATCTGCAGTATTAATCAGTCAGTTCATAGTGAAAAAACATGTCATTTATAATGTAGTAAATACACTCAGATACTCAGGAGATATATATCTAATCTTATATCATTTTTGTATTCACTGATTAAAAGGATACTTCGTTACTAATTAAAGTACCGTGCCTAACACAACGTTCACTATACCTTTTGGACTACTTCCTGTCTTATTTGTTTATAGTAGCAGCTCCTCTCCAACTACACATAACTTTCTTCAGTCACACCAGTATGTTCTGTCAGTAACATTCTCTGTGACTATCATAAGCCTTCAATGCTCCTCACCCTTGTTGGAATTTCAACAGTTATTATTTTATGTTCCCCAAGAAATGTTAATTTACCAGAGACTTTCCTTAGTATCATTTTTCAAATATAGTTATTACAAACTGGATTCAAAATTACTTTCTTCCTATAAACTTAAATCTTTTCTAGTTCTAATTTTTGTTTCTGCTTACAGTAGATGAGGCTGTCCTCTTGGCTGAGAGGTGTCACTAAAAATAATGTATGTTTTCACTTTACTTTGTGATGGGAAGCGTTTCTACATGAAGCATCCAGAGGTTACTGGTTTATGTATTGATGCTTCATTGTAAACATCTTCTGGCTCTTTCCTTGCATATGTGAACTCTTCATAGACTCTGAGTTTCTTACAATTATGTGCCAATATATAATTCCATAATGATATTTGTGGTTGCTAACAAGAGCAAATTTGGGATGAACTTTGCAATTCATAACCGCAAAATTAGAAATAAATGTATACCCACTTGGTGGGCAGGGGTATAGGCAGGAATTAAAAACAATGAGAGTTTGTAAATAACGTACTTTTGTTCGGATGTTGAACACTTTTTACTACGCATATGAATGCTTTCCAAAACAATGTTTTATTAATTAATCAGTACATGCATAACAACAACCACACATCCTAAAACACATAATAACCGCCGAATAATTATCGCACAAAGGAGTAAACAAAAAACTGTCAATATCAATTTACATATCTTAACATGTCCCTTCAACTGATATCGACACACAGTTGTTGTTGTTGTGGTCTTCAGTCCTGAGACTGGTTTGATGCAGCTCTCCATGCTACTCTATCCTTTGCAAGCTTCTTCATCTCCCAATACTTATTGCAACCTACTTCCTTTTGAATCTGCTTAGTGTATTCATCTCTTGGTCTCGCTCTACGATTTTTACCCTCCACACTGCCCTCCAATACTAAATATGTGATCCCTTGATGCCTCTGAATATATCCTACCAACCGGTCCCTCCTTCTTGTCAAGTTGTGCCACAACCTTCTCTTCTCCCCAATTATATTCAATAACTCCTCATTAGTTATGTGATCTACCCATCTAATCTTCAGCATTCTTCTGTAGCACCACATTTCGAAAGCTTCTATTCTCTTCTTCTCCAAACTATTTATTGTCCATGTTTCACTCCCATACATGGCTACACTCCATACAAATACTTTCAGAAATGACTTCCTGACACTTAAATCTATACACAATGTTAACAAATTTCTCTTCTTCAGAAACGCTTTCCTTGCCATTGCCAGTCTACACTTTATCTCCTCTCTACTTCGACCATCACAGTTATCTTGCTCCTAAACTAGCAGAACTCCTTTACTACTTTAAGTGTCTCATTTCCTAGTCTAATTCCCTCAGCATCACCTGACTTAATTTGAGTACATTCCATTATCCTCGTTTTGCTTTTGTTGATGTTTATCTTATATCCTCCTTTCAAGACACTGTCCATTCAGTTCAACTGCTCTTCCAAGTCCTTTGCTGTGTCTGACAGAATTACAAAATCATCAGCGAACCTCAAAGTTTTTATTTCTTCTCCATGGATTTTAATACCTACTCCGAATTTTTCTTTTGTCTCCTTTACTGCTTGCTCAATATACAGATTGAATAACATCGGGGAGAGGCTAAAACCCTGTCTCACTCCCTTCCCAACCACTGCTTCCCTTTCATATCCCTTGACTCTTATAACTACCATCTTCTTTCAGTACAAATTGTAAATAGCATTTCGCTCCCTGTATTTTACCCCTGCCACCTTTAGAATTTGAAAGAGAATATTCCGGTCAACATTGTCAAAAGCTTTCTCTAAGTCTACAAATGCTAGAAATGTAGGTTTGCCTTTCCTTAATCTATTTTCTAAGATAAGTCGTAGGGTCAGTATTGCCTCACATGTTCCAACATTTCTACGGAATCCAAACTGATCCTCCCTGAGGTCAGCTTCTACCAGTTTTTCCATTCGACTGTAAAGAATTTGAGTTAGTATTTTTCAGCTGTGACTTATTAAACTGATAGTTCAGTAATTTTCACATCTGTCAACACCTGCTTTCTTTGGGATTGGAATTATTATATTCTTCTTGAAGTCTGAGCATATTTCGCCTGTCTCATACATCTTGCTCACCAGATGGTAGAGTTTTGTCAGGACTGGCACTCCCAAGGCCATCAGTAGTTATTATGGAATGTTGTCTACTCCTGGGGCCTTGTTTCGACTCAGGTCTTTCAGTGCTCTGTCGAACTCTTCACGCAGTATTGTATCTCCAATTTCATCTTCATCTATATCCTCTTCCTGTTCCATAATACTGTCCATAAGTACATAACCCTTGTAGAGACCCTCTATCTACTCCTTCCACCTTTCTGCTTTCCCTTCTTTGCTTAGAACTGGATGTCCATCTGAGCTCTTGATATTCATGCAAGTGGTTCTCTTTTCTCCAAAGGTCTCTTTAATTTTCCTGTATGCAGTATCTATCTTACCCCTCATGAGATAAGCCTCTACATCCTTACATTTGTTCTCTAGCCATCCCTGCTTAGCCATTTTACACTTCCTGTCAATCTCATTTTTGAGACATTTGTATTCCTTTTTGCCTGCTTCATTTACTGCATTTTTATATTTTTCCTTTCATCAATTAAATTCAATATTTCTTCTATTACCCAAGGATTTCTACTAGCCCTCGTCTTTTTTCCTACTTGATCCTCTGCTGCCTTCACTACTTCATCCCTCAGAGCTACCCATTCGTCTTCTACTGTCAATTGTTCCCTTATGCTCTCCCTGAAACTCTGTACAACCTCTGGTTTAGTCAATTTATCCAGATCCCATGTCCTTAAATTCCCACCTTTTTGCAGTTTCTTCAGTTTTAATCTACAGTTCATAACCAATAGATTGTGGTCTGAGTCCACATCTGCCCCTGGAAATGACTTACAATTTAAAACCTGGTTCCTAAATCTCTGTCTTACCATTATACACTCCTGGAAATGGAAAAAAGAACACATTGACACCGGTGTGTCAGACCCACCATACTTGCTCCGGACACTGCGAGAGGGCTGTACAAGCAATGATCACACGCACGGCACAGCGGACACACCAGGAACCGCGGTGTTGGCCGTCGAATGGCGCTAGCTGCGCAGCATTTGTGCACCGCCGCCGTCAGTGTCAGCCACTTTGCCGTGGCATACGGAGCTCCATCGCAGTCTTTAACACTGGTAGCATGCCGCGACAGCGTGGACGTGAACCGTATGTGCAGTTGACGGACTTTGAGCGAGGGCGTGGGTGGACGTACCGCCGAATTGCTCAACACGTGGGGCGTGAGGTCTCCACAGTACATCGATGTTGTCGCCAGTGGTCGGCGGAAGGTGCACGTGCCCGTCGACCTGGGACCGGACCGCAGCGACGCACGGATGCACGCCATGACCATAGGATCCTACGCAGTGCCGTAGGGGACCGCACCGCCACTTCCCAGCAAATTAGGGATACTGTTGCTCCTGGGGTATCGGCGAGGACCATTCGCAACCGTCTCCATGAAGCTGGGCTACGGTCCCGCACACCATTAGGCCGTCTTCCGCTCACGCCCCAACACGTGCAGCCCGCCTCCAGTGGTGTCGCGACAGGCGTGAATGGAGGGACGAATGGAGACGTGTCGTCTTCAGTGATGAGTCGCTTCTGCCTTGGTGCCAATGATGGTCGTATGCGTGTTTGGCGCCGTGCAGGTGAGCGCCACAATCAGGACTGCATACGACCGAGGCACACAGGGCCAACACCCGGCATCATGGTGTGGGGAGCGATCTCCTACACTGGCCGTACACCTCTGGTGATCGTCGAGGGGACACTGAATAGTGCACGGTACATCCAAACCGTCATCGAACCCATCGTTCTACCATTCCTAGACCAGCAAGGGAACTTGCTGTTCCAACAGGACAATGCACGTCCGCATGTATCCCGTGCCACCCAACGTGCTCTAGAAGGTGTAAGTCAACTACCCTGGCCAGCAAGATCTCCGGATCTGTCCCCCATTGAGCATGTTTGGGACTGGATGAAGCGTCGTCTCACGCGGTCTGCACGTCCAGCACGAACGCTGGTCCAACTGAGGCGCCAGGTGGAAATGGCATGGCAAGCCGTTCCACAGGACTACATCCAGCATCTCTACGATCGTCTCCATGGGAGAATAGCAGCCTGCATTGCTGCGAAAGGTGGATATACACTGTACTAGTGCCGACATTGTGCATGCTCTGTTGCCTGTGTCTATGTGCCTGTGGTTCTGTCAGTGTGATCATGTGATGTATCTGACCCCAGGAATGTGTCAATAAAGTTTCCCCTTCCTGGGACAATGAATTCACGGTGTTCTTATTTCAATTTCCAGGAGTATATAATCTATCTGATACCATCTAGTATCTCCAGGATTCTTCCATGTATACTACCTTCTTTTATGATTCTTGAACCAAGTGTTGGCTATGATTAAGTCATGCTCAGTGCAAAATTCTATAACAACAACAAACTTCGCTTATTTCACAAGGGCACAGTTTCTTACACATGTTTTATGTCTGGTGTTGCTAAGTGATTTTGTGAAAGCATCGGCTAACATTTCTTCAAAAGGCAGATGTTCAACATTGATAACACCTAACTTGACATGCCGGCTTATAAAATGATATTTTACATCTATATGCTTTGATCTAGAGTTTGTCTCTAGATTTTTGGCTAACTAAATCGCTCCTTTATCATCACAATACACTGCAAAAATGGCTTTATGGCACAGCTTGGATCTGCCTCAAACATAAGTTGTCTTAACCACAGTAAATCTTGTACTGTTGATACCAAGGCCATATATTCAGCTTCACAAGTAGAAAGTGCAATAGCTTTTTGTTTTCTATTGGACCACAAAATTCAAGAGTTTTGCAATTTTATGCATGAACAATTACAGAGTGTCTGTCATTGATTTCATTTCCCCAATCTGCATCGCTGAAGGCTATTGTTTCTCTGTTATCACCTCTAAAAAATTCTAGCTTGTAGTCCACAGTTCCCTTTAAATATCTAAACAATCTTTTTACTAACAACCAATGAATCTTTTTAAAATAGTGATTATATCTGCCAAGGAGATTTACAGCAAAACACATATCAGGTCTGGAGGTTTGGGATAGGCATAGAGGACTTTCTATTGTCTCTTGATAGCACCGATTGGACTGTTTCAAAGTCCAAACGAATTTCAAGTGGTTGTTGACACCAGCTTCACTTCACTTGTTCCAAATTTCTCCACAACTGTTTTTGATGGGATTTCTGGGAGATCCAGATTTTTCCATTATCATGATCCCGTGTAATTTCCATGGACAGGCATTGGCATATCTGTCATAAATCTTTTATTCATTTGAAAATAGTATCATATCATTGACATATAAGGCTATGATTACTAGTATGGTGCCATCTCTGTAAAAATAGATATGTGGATCAGTGTTTGATCTGTTCAATTTTAGTTTTCTTAACACCTCATCAATTTTTTTATTCTAATTCCTACCAGAGTCCATCAATGGCTTTCTTCAGCCTCCAAACTTTTCCAGGAGTTGCAAAATTTTCTGCTAGAATGAAATAAATTTCTTCATTTAATTCTCCATAGAGGTAAGCAGTAATGAGTCAACATGGTCAATTTCCAGGTTCTCTTGAGCTGTCATAGACAAGAGAAAGTTTGGAAGGTAGGAGACGAGATACTGGCAGAAGTGAAGCTGTGAGTACCGGGCGTGAGTTGTGCTTCGGTAGCTCAGATGGTAGAGCACTTTTCCGCAAAAGGCAAAGGTCCCGAGTTCGAGTCTCGGTTGGGCACACAGTTTTAATTTTCCAGGAAGTTTCAAGAGATTTCCTGATAATCACCACCTTCAACTTGAGTGCATCCTTTTACCAAAAGGTGTGTCTTAAATTTTTCTGGTGTACTGTTAGTCCCAGGCTTTATTTTTAATACCCACTTAATCTTGAGTGGTTTGTGTCCCCTGGGTAGCTCTGCTTCTTCAGACGTGTTATTATGAACTAGAGATGAGAATTCTTTCTTCATTGCTTTTTTCCATTCTTCATTATTTGCCACTTCCAAAGCTTCTTTGAGATCAATGTCTTCACTTGGAAGTCCTTCTTTGAAATAGTAAGTAACATGATCAGACATGATCAGGCCATGTCTTGAGTTTTGGTTCTCTGTTTGACCTTTGAGGTGTAACCTTTTGATCTATGTTTTGATTCTCACTGTCAAAGCCATAAAAGGGTTCATCATCACTATTTCTAATTTAACTTCTCCTTCAGTTTGTGGAGTATTGATGTCCTGAAGAACTGATTCTTGTTCCAGTCCTAAGGCATTTACGGTCTTAGGTTCCTTTGTCTTCCAACTTGAAAAACTCCCATATTCCAGGAATTTTACATCCCTGCTGACAATTATCTGGACAGTCTCCCTATTGATGAATCGATAGCCTTTGGTTGCCTGACAGTAGCCTACAAATGTCATCTTCTGTGACTTCTTATGCCACTTTTTGTGATGGAGTTTTGGAATGTGAACCATTGCACTGCAGCCAAAAATTCTCAGTTGTGATAAACAAGGCCTTCTCCGATGCCAGAGTTCATATGGCATCTTATGTTCGAGAGTGGTAGATGATGAATGATTAGATACGTATGCAGATGTGGACACATCTTCAGCCCAGTACAGTCGGATTTTCGTAGTACATTGAAATGCTGCTACATTCGAAGATGAACAATATGGAATTTGTATTTACTTCGTTGGATAATGTATGAAATTGCAGTGGTCGAGACTCAGCGCAGAGAAAAAAAGCTCGTCTTCCACCTTTTTTTTAAATTTCTTTACTGACGTAGAGGTTTTGCCGCCAGTATTTATCTCTGTGCCCGCAAAGCGTTCCTGTGTAGCACTACATATATTCGAAGGCAAAAGTTTGTTGTGGTGGCACCTACCAACATTTTTCAGAACTTCCGCTTACTTTGCACTTGATTCTAAGCCACAGGCGGTTTTTTGGATTACAAAAACCGGAAAAAATGTGCGGCTTAAATTTGAGTAAATATGGTATCTTTTCCAAGGCTGTCCAGGCTCCTGCTGCCGTCCGTTTTTTTATCACTTTTATGGACATAATTATTATTGACAACGAAAACTATAATCCTTTCTTCCAAGAATTGTCCCATTTCGTTGGATCCGAAGGAGTGTTTTCACCAACATCCCACAGTTCATCATGGGTCAAACATGCCTTCAAGACAAATTTACACATTGAGTAATTTTCATGCCTGATCACCATTTCAACCACTGGAAGTCCAGTTGAGGTTGTACCACTCATTTTCAGCTTTGAGTGAAAGAAAAAATAGCGGCAGTCTGCACGCAAGAATAATCAATTGGCAAAATATAAATGGTTAACACATGCATAACTTGTGGACCAGGTCTGAGTTTCCACACATGACTCACATTTTAACATTTATAAAACCTTACTTTCATACCTGTGCCTGGGCCCGTTACCTTTTGTTGGACATTTTTTAATATACACGTGAAAGCTTTCCAAAACAATATTTTATTAATCTATCAGTACATGCATAACAACAATTATGCACCCCAGAACATGTAATGGATTTGGACGAAAATTTAAATGTGAAATAAATATACTAAATCCACTTCTTTTACGAGATGGCTTACTTAACATGCTCGGCTGACTTTCCTTGCTGATTAGCCTGCTGCTGCAAACTCTCTTTCACTTTCTTCTCTGAAGTATGCTGCTAGGTACAGGAATTTCTTAAGACTCTCTCTACTTATAAAAATACATTGACATACCAATTTCATTTGCTTCAACTAATGACATATATTGGAACTTCAGACATATTACAAATCTCACTCTTCATATAATTATATACTGCTTTGTAAGCCTCTTGTGTCTCCAAATGTTAGAAACAAACTAATTTACATATAAGAGAAAGTTGGCTTAAACACCATGTCCAGTCTCAAAGTGAACCGTAATACATGTCTTCCCTTCAACAAGGCTAAGACAAAAGTTTTTTTCAAGAATACCTTATCAGTTGTTCTCATTATTATAACAATGGTCACTAACACTATTATCACAGAGTTACATAAATGCTCCATGGTCCTCTCATACGCACTTTCACTAAAACTTTCATGGATCTCCCGACAGGTACTTGTTGGGCCCGTTCGACCACTGCATTTACATTCTTCCTGTAAGTGAATTTAAACCTGCACACACAAACATGTGACACACAGTAGGTAGGATTCTATCATCCGTCACTCACATCTAAAACAATATTTTATATACAATCATTATGTAAATAGTGTCACTCATAAGAACATTTCAAGTCATAACAATATATTTTTCATACATATTTATACATACATCTTTCACTTCAACAACATTTTTTTCTCTCTCTAGAACAATCTTTAGCTGAGCATTTCTTTATTCTGTTCCTACTTTACTTTGATATTAAGATATGAGCAGTCACTTGAGGTTATAATGAGCTCTTCTAATATTTAAGAATTGTGTGGACTCGTTTTTTTTTCTATACTTCCAATCATAAACTCCAGCTGTTCATGACACATGAGTAATCTACTTTCTGTTCTCATTTTTTGTGCTACTGTTCCTTTGTAAATACTGTTTTTACTATTTTTTGTAGTTTGGAGGAACTCTGGGCAAAATAAAAGTGTTCTTTTTGACACTTGTAAACTTACATGAGACTTAACAATGCTAATTGTGCATAGAATTCAAACTTTCCAGAGTAATCCCTATAAAATTTGTGACTTTTGTCATGATACTCTCCCTTTCTCCTAGGATCGGTACCTACACTTTGCTTGTAGGTTGGCCTTATGAGAGCACTTCCTCTTTCCATTCTGGTAGGTATGCCCCTTTATAAAACATTCCTATTTTTTGGGCCACAGGTCGTCCTATCTCCATGTAGGTAAGCCTGCCTTATATACTTAGCAAATTTTGGGTATGCCCTCCTTATCCTTTCTGAGTAGGTCTCATGTTTCATTAACCTAGTATACATTCCTATGTATACTATAATTAAGTATTCTCTGGTAAAAATCAAAATCTATTTTACTCTTTGCATTCACTCTTTACTGCTTCATTTATTCTCTAGAGTTCTCATCTACTTCTCATCGTCTGTACTCTTAGTAGATACTATGTCTATATATACTATACAGTTCCCACTGTCCTACAATTCATCAGAGTATTTATTAAACTGAAATTTCCTAATGATCAGCATGACTAATGTCACTCTTGCTTTCTTTTTCTTTCTTTGCTCACATCTCTTCCTTGTCTATCTCCTGCTCATTACTGCTTTATAGTTATCCCACAACTCACATGCTTTTGTCTCCTCTTTGCGCATGAGTACTTTGCCAATATTCTTTCTTTATATACATCTCTACATGATGTAGGACCATAATAGTTCTTATATACATATATGATGTCGAATCATTATAGTTTATATCACTGTGTACGTGTATTCTTTCCCCTACAATACCTGGCAATTCTCACATTGTGACAGGCTTTTATTCTATAATTTCAATTTTTGTGTCTAAATGTATTTTTGTGTGTATGTGGATGTGTGTTCCTGTAGTCTGATTCTTCAGCCTTCTTATTTAAAGGTAAGATACCTGGCAATTCTCACATTGTGACAGGCTTTTTAGTCTATAATTTCAATTTTTGTGTCTAAATGTATTTTTGAGTGTATGCAGATGTGTGTTTGTGTAGTATGATTCTTTGGCTTTCTTCTCTGAAAGTAAGATATCTGGCAATTCTCACATTGTGACAGGCTTTTTAGTCTGTAATTTCAATTTCTGTGTCCAAATGTATTTTTGTGTGTATGCGGATGTGTGTTCGTGTAGTCTGATTTCTTTGGCCTTTTTATCGAAAGGTAACATGTAGGTTATTAGAAACCACAGAAAAAAGGAAGGGCTTCAGCAATAGAAGTTTGTGATATGGAAAAAGGGATAAAGTAGATAGGTCCTCAAATGAGAAGTAAGAAAGGAAAAATAAAATAGATATGGTTATTAAGATCTAAGAAGAGAAAGAAGATAGCCCCAACATAGGAAACCCTTCCCTCTTCCCCAGAATCACTACCTCTCAGGTACTTGAGTGAGATGCCAGAGGAGGTTAGGTGTTAAATTGTCTCCTATAGAACGGGCATTCCCACTTTCACCCTTGAGGCCCCCAAAGGAAATCTTAACAACCCTATGGAAATGGCAAATGGTGAAGAATCAGGTACACTCGTTTCTGAGGGTTGTCTGAAAGGTGTGATGTGTGTTTTGTGTTAGCCATGATATATTTGCTCTTGTAAACCATGCTTTTATATACAATACCCACAGCTTTCAAAACCTATACAAACCCTCCCATTTACATCACATCCCATAAAATGTATAAAAGACTCTATACAAAATAGAAAATTTATACACTATGGTATCATAGTTGTTTAATTATTCACCTCATATTATATTATCCATAAATATAATACTCTATTCATTTTATTTTATGTCAATATCACTTTCTTTCTTATTCTGTGATTCTCACAAGTTTTCGTTATCTTATAGTCATATTCAGTTTTCTAAGGTATACGATTACAGGATAGTTTATGATTTTAGGAATAAATGACAGAATAGTTTAAGATTTTAAAGGAGTTCGGTGCAGGGAAACTATTTTGGAAGAAACACTGAAAACAACTCAATATCCGTCAGTCGTCACTCCGCCCGTTAACTCAGAATGTTAACATTGTTGGGGGATAGATGACTCCACCCAGGTCCCATGCACCTGATATTAATTTCTGTTGTGTACAGGCAGACCAGTACTCTCTTTAAATTTCTTTTGAAAGTCTCCCCAAAAAGAATTCTGAATATTCATGGTTCCCCATTCTGAGGCTTCTCCTAGAAGGTAGCCCTCAGCAAATTCAATCTTTTTAAAGTGTTGCCAATTTTTTGACAAAGCTTGGTTAAATCTTTTCAAGAAATGTGTCAGATGTACATCTCCATCAGGCTTAAATTTGGGGAATTGCCTGGATAACCCTGAATTACCCCCACCCCCTCCCCTGCAGATCAGTTATCACTTGACTAGTTAATACCACATGAGGTGAAGTTACCCTTTTGTCTATGTTATCCTGGATGAGCTTGATTTCTTTCCACAGGTTATCTATGCCTTTCCTGGTATCATGTTCTGCAACATGTTCCTCAAAACTACTTAGATTTATGGTATCAGAGTTCACTAATTTCTCTTTGAAATTCCATTCCATATTATCTACTCGTGTAATAACACCTGTAATTTGCGACTGATTTATTGCCATTAAATTATCCTGCTTATCAACACTCTCTTTCAAAGTACTAAACCCTTGCTTTACAGCATTAAATTTAAAATTGCACAAATTTTCAAAGGATCCTAACTTTCCATTAAGCTCTGATTCTACACTATTACATTTGTCTTCAATATTCAATTCGAACCTTTATGTCAAATTCTGAAAATTATCTTTCTGTTTCTGGCTGAAGTCAGTAAACATTTGATTTACATAAATATTCAAGGAACTAGTCAATTCATTCTTTAAATCTAATTGTATATTCTCTACCTTACTATTTAAGGAATTGAATTCAGTCTTTAAAGCATCCATGCCTTCGCATAGATTACAAAATTCTTTGCTTCGTGAGTCATCCTTGGTATGTAACAAACTTATATTTGCTGCTTGACTAATTAAGGTTTCACTCTGGTTATTTAATTGAGAATGTACTGAATCTAGTTTTTCACTTAAGGGTCACAGTTTGAGTTTTGATTAAATTTACTAACTTAGACCAGTCAGACACTTCCTTATGAACTTTCATAGCCATAGCTGGTTCTTGAGTTTCCTCGACTTGTCGTGTGTTAGCCATATTCTTGCAAGCTTTTGCTCTTGTAAGCATGTAACTGACTTCAAGTGTGGTAACTACACTAATAAAATTCAGTGAACAGTTTATTCCACTTTGTACCAAACAATAAAGTTTTGTTTTACACTCATCCGGTGGGGAATCTGTGTTAGTGAGCAGATCTGGAGGCAGGTGAGCACCGGAGGCCAGCAGCTGGTGCCAGCAGTATCGGATGTTGGTTTCCGCGTCTGCGTGCCCACGCTGTGTGTGAGGACTCTACACGTCCCGCACTGGATATTCTTAATCGAAGTGTTCTATGTGAATTTCTTCTTAGGGAAGCACACTGGAATTTACTTCTCTATTTCTCAGTTCAAAATTTTGCTCCTTTAAATACTTGAGCATGTTGCGTTGTCTCTTAGTGGATTCCTTGTCGTATTTGGTTTGTTCCTATGGGAGCACACAACAGCTTATTTTTTCGTTTTTTGGTCTTAGAATTCATGTTTTTTCAGTCCTTCCTCACTGGTCACCATTTTCTAACGGATTGTGATGACTTTTTTAAGAGGTCTCTTTGTAGCGCTTTTTCAATTAAATTTTTAGAAACTATTTCCTCATTGACTTTGTAGTTGACACTAGGTTGTTCATGCCAATTAAAACACTTAATTAGAGGTCCCCCCCCCCCCCCCCCCCCCCATGAACCATGGACCTTGCCGTTGGTGGGGAGGCTTGCGTGCCTCAGAGATACAGATGGCCGTACCGTAGGTGCAACCACAACGGAGAGGTATCTGTTGAGAGGCCAGACAAACATGTGGTTCCTGAAGAGGGGCAGCAGCCTTTTCAGTAGTTGCAGGGGCAACAGTCTGGGTGATTGACTGATCCGGCCTTGTAATATTAACCAAAACGGCCTTGCTGTGCTGGTACTGCGAACGGCTGAAAGCAAGGGGAAACTACAGCCGTAATTTTTCCCGAGGACATCCAGCTTTACTGTATGATTAACTGATGATGGCGTCCTCTTGGGTAAAATATTCAGGTAGTGAAGGGAGACGAAAATTTAATAGTCATGGGTGACTGGAATTCGTCAGTAGGAAAAGGGAGAGAAGGAAACATAGTGGGTGAATATGGTTTGGGGCTAAGAAATGAAAGAGGAAGCCGTCTGGTAGAATTTTGCACGGAGCATAACTTAATCATAGCTAACACTTGGTTCAAGAATCATAAAAGAAGGTTGTATACATGGAAGAAGCCTGGAGATACTGACAGGTTTCAGATAGGTTACATAATGGTAAGACAGAGATTTAGGAACCAGATTTTAAATTGTAAGACATTTCCAGGGGCAGATGTGGACTCTGATCACAATCTATTGGTTATGAACTGTAAATTAAAACTGAGGAAACTGCAAAAAGGAGGGAATTTAAGGAGATGGGACCTGGATAAACTGAAAGAACCAGAGGTTGTACAGAGTTTCAGGGAGAGCATAAGGGAACAATTGACAGGAATAGGGGAAATAAATACAGTAGAAGAAGAATGGGTAGCTCTGAAGGATGAAGTAGTGAAGGCAGCAGAGGACATAGTAGGTAAAAAGACGAGGGCTAGTAGAAATCCTTGGGTAACAGAAGTAATACTGAATTTAATTGATGAAAGGAGAAAATATAAAAATGCAGTAAATGAAGCAGGGAAAAAGGAACACAAACATCTCAAAAAAGAGATCGAGAGGAAATGCAAAATGGCTAAGCAGGCATGGCTAGAGGACAAATGTAAGGATGTAGAGGGTTATCTCACTAGGGGTAAGATAGATACTGCCCACAGGAAAATTAAAGAGACCTTTGCAGAAAAGAGAACCACTTGTATGAATATCAAGAGCTCAGATGGAAACCCAGTTCTAAGCAAACAAGGGAAGGCAGAAAGGTGGAAGGAGTATAAAGAGGGTTTATACAAGGGCGATGTACTTGAGGAAAATATTATGGAAATGGAAGAGGATGTAGATGAAGACGAAATGGGAGATAAGATACTGCGTGAAGAGTTTGACAGAGCACTGAAAGACCTGAGTCGAAACAAGGCCCCGGCAGTAGACAACATTCCATTAGAACTACTGACGGCCTTAGGAGAGCCAGTCATGACAAAACTCTACAAGCTGGTGAGCAAGATGTATGAGACAGGAGAAATACCCTCAGATTTCAAGAAGAATATAATAATTCCAATCTCAAAGAAAGCAGGTGCTGACAGATGTGAAAATTACCGAACTATCAGTTTAATAAGTCACAGCTGCAAAATAGTAACGCGAATTCTTTACAGACGAATGGAACAACTGGTAGATGTGGACCTCGGGGAGGATCAGTTTGGATTCCGTAGAAATGTTGGAACCTGTGAGGCAATACTGACCTTACGACTTATCTTAGAAGAAAGATTAAGGAAAGGCAAACCTACGGTTCTAGCATTTGTAGACTTGGAAAAAGCTTTTGACAATGTTGACTGGAATACTCTCTTTCAAATTCTGAAGGTGGCAGGGGTAAAATACAGGGAGCAAAAGGCTATTTACAATTTGTACAGAAACCAGATGGCAGTCATAAGAGTCGAGGGGCATGAAAGGGAAGCAGTGGTTGGAAAAGGATTGAGACAGGGTTGTAGCCTCTCCCCGATGTTATTCAAACTGTATATTGAGCAAGCAGTAAAGGAAACAAAAGAAAAATTCGGAGTAGGTATTAAATTCAAGGGAGAAGAAATAAAAACTCTGAGGTTCACCGATGACATTGTAATTCTGTCAGAGACAGCAAAGGACTTGGAAGAGCAGTTGAACGGAATGGACAGTGTCTTGAAAGGAGGGTATAAGATGAACATCAACAAAAGCAAAACGAGGATAATGGAATGTAGTCGAATTATGTCGGGTGGTGCTGAGGGAATTAGATTAGGAAATGAGACACTTAAAGTAGTAAAGGAGCTTTGCTATTTGGGGAGCAAAATACCTGGTCATGGTCGAAGTAGAGAGGATATAAAATGTAGACTGGCAATGGCAAGGAAAGTGTTTCTGAAGAAGAAAAATTTGTTTACATCGAGTATAGATTTAAATGTCAGGAAGTCGTTCCTGAAAGTATTTGTATAGAGTGTAGCTATGTATGGAAGTAAAACATGGACAATAAATAGTTTGGACAAGAAGAGAATAGAAGCTTTCGAAATGTGGTGCCACAGAAGAATGCTGAAAATAAGGTGGATAGATCACGTAACTAATGAGGAGGTATTGAATAGGATTGGGGGGAGAGAAGTTTGTGGCACAACTTGACTAGAAGAACAGATCGGTTGGTAGGACATGTCCTGAGGCATCAAGGGATCACAAATTTAGTGTTGGAGGGCAGTGTGGAGGGTAAAAATCGTAGAGCGAGACCAGGAGGTGAATACACTAAGCAGACTCAGAAGGATGTAGGTTGCAGTAGGTACTGGGAGATGAGGAAGCTAGCACAGGACGAGTAGCATGGAGAGCTGCATCAAACCAGTCTCAGGACTGAAGACAACAACAACAACAACATTAGAGGTTCTCCTACAAATGGTTTGCCCATAACTTCTAAAGGTGCCAAACCAGTCAATAAATGAAGTAATTCATTTAGGAACAGTTCCAAGTCCCTAATTTTTATTGTCCATGAAGTATGTTTTTCATGGCAGTAAGTACGACATAATTTTCCAATTTCCTTCATTACTCGCTCAAACAGATTTGATGAAGGGCTATAATTTGATATTAACACTTGTCGAATACTTTTCCATGTTAGGAATTCTTTAAATTCATTACTCACAAATTGTGGTCCATTATCCATAAACAACTGTTTTGGTTTACCTACTTCTAGAAAGTATAGTTGTATGTAGTGTATAACAGTCTGCATATTTGCCCTTTTAATGGGATATAGTTTAACGTATTTTGACCAACATTCTGTGATAACCAAAATATATGATACTCCTCCCTTTCCTTGTGGAATTGGTCCAAAAAAATCTGCCGCTGTGAAATCTTGTAATAATTTAGGAATAATACGATACATTTTGTATTTCACGTGAGTATTATTCTCTTTTGCTTTCTGGCTAGTTTCAAAGGATCTAATCAAAGATGCTATTGTATGCCTTAGTTTCTTGAAGTAATAAAATTTATTCATATGGGATATATATTTTTTGATTCCAAAGTGTCCATATCCTGTGTGAACGTACTATACAAGTTCGTCTTCCATTGCCTTCTGAATACATAAGCGCCACCGATGTGATGTTACGTCGTCTCTCCGCAGGTTGTCCATACCCCTCCTGGTACCTTTAAGTTCGGAAGAAGGAATGGGCGATACATTCCCAGATGTTATTCTCTCGGTAACCTTTCGATCTATAATTTCTCCAAATTTTTCCTCTAAACTAACTACATTTATAATGTAAGAGTTCACTATTTTCTCTATGAAATTCCTTTCTACATTATCTACCCATGTATTGACACCTGTAATTTGCAATTGAATAATTGACATTAATTCTTTATGCTTACCTACACTCTCTTTCAAAGTATTCATTCCCTATCGTACATCATTGTATTTAATATTGTACACATTCCTAACTTTTCAAAAAGTTCTGATTCTACATTATTATGTTTGTTCTCAATGTCAAGTTCTAATATTTTTGATAAATCTTGAAAAGTGTCATTCTGTTCCTGACTAACGTCAGTAAACATATGATTTATATGAGTGGCCAAAGAGTCTACAAGAGTACTTTTTCAACTGTTCTTGTTTTAATAATATTATTCAGTGACACAATAAAGCACTGAGCTGCATATAAACTCCATGGTTCTTCCTTGCACACTCACTAAAACATCTATGGATTGCCCGACAGGTACTTGTCGGTGCTGTCCAACCACTGCATTTACTTTCTTCCTGTGACTGATTTTAAACCTTCACAAATACTAACAAAGAGATAGAGGGGCTGGCCAGTACTTACGTCAGCTCAGTATAGCTGACAGATACGCAAAACAGAACAGAAAATTTACGTTCCTAGCTTTCGTAACTTTGTTCCTTCATCAGGGAGGAGAGAGGGGAAAGAAAGGGAAAAAGGGAAAGTGGATTCAGTTACTCACAACCCAGGTTATGAAGCAACAGGGAAAGGAAAACAGGGAGGGTAGCAAGGATGGAGACAGCGGTTCCTACCCCTGTAACCAGCCCTACTGCAAAACCTGCCCCACAACCACCTACTCCAGCCCCACTACTGGTAAAACATACACAATTCAAGGCAGGGCCACATGTGAAACAACACATGTCATTTATCAGCTGACATGCCTGCACTGCACAGCCGTTTACATCGGTATGACAACAACTAAACTGGCTGAGCACATGAACGGACACAGATGAACTGTCCGCCTAGGAGATGTCCGATACCCAGTAGGAGAGCATGCCCTCCAGCATAATTCTACGGACCTAGGAACCTGCTACACCATATGTGCCATTTGGCTTCTCCTCTCCAACACCAGTCCCTCGGAACTGCGGAGATGGGAACTTGCACTCCAACACATCCTTTTATCCTGCCATCCCCCTGGACTGAACCTACGTTAAACAACCTCACTCCCATTTACTCTTCAGTCTTCTCCTCTTTCCCTTTTCTCTTTAGCCATTCACACATCTTTTCATCCTACATTGTTGTGTTTATCTTTATACTATATACCTAATTGCTTCTGTATGCATCTTCTTTGGTTTGAAGCTGGCACAGTACTTACAGTAGAATATCTTTGGCTTCCCTCTGACAACCATGCCTCCATCCTTGCTACCCTCCCTGTTTTCCTTTCCCTGTTGCTTCATAACCTGGGTTGTGAGTAACTGAATCCACTTTCCCTCCTTCCCTTTCTTTCCCCTCTCTCCTCCCTGATGAAGGAACAAAGTTCCGAAGACTAGGAACGTAAATTTTCTGTTCTGTTGTGGGTATCTATCGGCTGTACTGGGCTGAGGTAAGTACTGGCCAGCCCCTCTATCTCTTTGTTAGTATTTGTTTCACATCTTTATATGAAATTTTCCATTAATCATTTAGACCTTCACACACAATCATGTGACGCACAGTAGGGGGGGGGGGGTCCTACCATCCCACACTCATATCCGGAATATCGTATGTTCGAGACGGCAGAAGGCTGAGTGGTTCTAGAATTTGCGCAGAAATTCTCAAATCACTACAGCATTGTGCACAAATAAGCTAAGAGCTCAATTAATGTTTGATTATACTATTGGTGATGACCCACTGGAAATATTAACAGTTGCAAAACACTTAGGACTAACTATCCAGTGTGATCTTAAGGGGAATAACAACATACAACAAGTTATTGGATAAAAAGATGCCAAATTCATTGGAAGAATCTTAAGAAAATTTAATTCATACATGAGAGAAGTGAGTTACATAACACTCCTTCAACCAATTCTTGGGTATTGCTCATCAGTCCGGGACTCATATCATATTGGACCAATAGGGGAGATAGAGAAGATAACAAAAAGTGGTGCACTGTGTTAGGGTTCATTTATTAAGTGTGAGTACATTATGCAGATATTGAATACACTGACACAACAAGATGTGGATCATGGAGATGTTTACTGTTAAAATTATGAGAGAATGCTTTCTAAGAAGAGTTTTCAACACATTACTTTGTCCCACATAGGTTTATCAACAATTGTTTTTCCCATGCACCATCTCCAAAATGGAAAGGGAAGGGGCTACATGATTGCATTGTTTGCCATGGACTGTAATATGGTTTGCAGAGTGTTGATGTAGATATAAATACTCATGCTCTACTGTCCTACACATGAATGTTTTCTGCAGTTGCTGTTCCATAATTTATGGTTCATTGTTTACTAACAATCTTTCTCTCTGTTCTAGACTCCACCTATAATCAATCAGTGGCTTGTAGGCTCTTAATAATTCTCATCCACATACACATGCTAATATCTCTTATTTTTCCAAGTGCAGCTCCTTCATAAATTCTGTGACACAACTGATCCAACACTTTATTTCTTTTATTCTATCATTACGCTTCTTTTTAGGAATGTGCAGGTTGAATGTAAATATTTGTGAATTCCAGGAGACCACTCACTGAAAGGAAAGAAAACTTAACTAACCTTCTGACTAATCATAATTCAAGCTAGAGCATCAACACGCAGTCTCTCTCTCTCTCTCTCTCTCTCTCTCTCTCTCTCTCTCTCTCTCTCTCTCTCTCACACACACACACACACACACACACACACACACACAAACAAACAAACACGCATGACGCACACAAACACACATGCATATGCATGGCTACTCTCCTACATGGTGACAGCTGGGTGCACAGTGTCAGTGCTGCAATTCAGCAGGTGGGCTCAATTGTGATGCAGATGGAGTCAGGTGTGGTTTGTAGAGAGAGGCGGTAGGCAGGGAGAGTGGTTTTGGATGGATGGGTAGTGGCTCAGAGGGATACAGCTGGTTTGCTGCCTAGGAATTAGGGTGCACAGGCTAGGCATGTGATGAACGTTTGTCACAGCCTGTAGGGAGAGGGGCGCAGTCGAGATAGTATGGGGGCGTAAATTGGAAAGGGTAACAGGAAGTAGTAAGCGGAAACTGTTGGGTGGAGGTTGTGGGGATATTGGGTTACCAGAGATGATTACTGCTTTAGTTGACCAACACCTCCCTCCAAATTGCTTGAAACCTAGCCTCCCATGTCAAAGATGCTAAGCACTTCCTTCACCAACTAATCACCATCCCCACTTGTTTACTACCTCCTGCATCCCTACTAGTCACTGTTGGTGCGACCTCCCCATACACCAACATCCACCAGCTCCATGGCCTTCCTGTTATCTTCCAGTTTCCTTCAGACTTCAAACTGCCTCATTCCTGATACACCTTATCAGCTATATCGCAACAAACAACTATTTCTCCTTTGAGGTGAAGGTATATAACTGAATATGTGCACAGCCATGAACATTCACATAGTAGCCTCCCATGCCATCCTGTTTCTGGGTCATCTAGAGAAAACATTCCTAGCCTCCCTGGTTCAGGTTCATTGATATTGTTATTGATCTTGCCTCAGGATCAAGACACCCTATCCTCGTCCCCTCGCAACTTTAACACCTTCTCCTCTAAGCGATTCAGCTGGTCTTCCTCTACTGCCAAACATGCCCCCTTGCTAGGCATTGACTTCCACCTCTTGGTGGATCCATCCACATCTTTGTCCATGCTGAATCCAATAACCACCTACAGTACCTGCTTGTTGGCAGCTGTCATCCCTTTCACATCAGTAAATCCATCCCACACAGTCTAGTTACCCATGGACAACATGTTTACAGTGATGAGAACGCCATTGTCCAGTATGTTGAAGGTCTCCACCTTCACAGACAGGCACTACCCCATAAAACTTATTATCCAAATCAATTTCCCACGTCATATCCTCACACACCTCCAATCCTCTCACCAGCCCCAAGAATCAGCTACAAAGGAGCACCCACTTTGTTACCTGGTATCAGCTTGAATTGGGACAACTCAACCAGTTCCTTCATCAGGAATTTGATTATCTATCATGATGATGTGAAATGTGGGACATCCTAGCTAAGAACCTCCCATCTTTCTTAAAATGATGTTCCACCGCCCACCCGACTTATACAACATCGTTCTCTATCCTTATCCCACTGGGTCTTCAGTGACCCACTGTCTCCACACCCTCCACCCAATAGTTCCCCTTTGTCCAACCTGTCACCCCCTTCTAATTTACCCCCCCCCCCCCCACCCCCCCAGGGCACCTTCAGCGTGCCCTGTTCACAACCATCTCTGACAACCATGCATCACATCCCTAGTCCATGCACCTGCACCCCTTCCTCCTGCATTCCTAGCTGGCAAACAGGCCTGCTTATCTCCAAGCTGCTAGTCACCTACCCCAAGCCCTTTTCCAGCTTCCACCCCTGTTCCTGTGAGCCCACCCCTTCCTACAAAACCCACGTCACAACATAGTCCACCTGCAGAAATGCAGCACTAGCACTGTGCATATAGCAGGCACCATGTAGGGTCAAGGGCATGTGTATAGGTAGATTTGTGTGTGTCCGTATTTTCTGCACATATTTGTACTCCAGCCAAAAACATGATTACTCTGAAACTAGCAAGTTTTCTCCTTTTTAGTGTGTGCCTTTCAACAACTCAATGTTTCTTCTTTTCAGAGAGTTGTCTCCTTTAATCCAAAAGTATTTACATTATGCTTCATTTCTGACTTTAATGCTACACTATTAAAAGTCATCCTGCCTTGGTACAGTTGAATTAACCATTTATTATATTATCTTCTACTCTCATTTTACTGGAACTCACTGATTACATGTTGCTCACTTTCATTTAGCCATTTGAAGACTGTCTCCCATCATGAAGGTGTTGTTATTCTCTTGATAAGGTATTCCACAATTCAGTGACTTTGACATGAGGTCTATACAAATTACATTTTTCATCTCATTCATGACGTCAGATAATTTTTTGCAAGTAATTAAACAATTTGAGTTTGATCTATACAATAGTGCTCATAACTTTTCAAAGATGGTACTGATACCAAACAAACATTATGTTGAGCTTTACTGTGATTGTGTGAGTAAAACACCATGGATGTCCAAAGGAAGTCAAATCAGGTTAGATTTGTCACTAAAGTCCATGATGTTGTGTTGAATGATGACGGAATCAGTGGATAAAATGAACCAAAGACTGTGAACATGTCACTCATAAATGGGTTTTTAGTATTTCATAGGATCATTTAGAGTATGGTGAATCCTTCAGTAAGTCTTTAGTACAACTGCCTGATCTAAATGAGGATCGTGTCACTGTTTTCTTGCTGTGCTTTAAATATTCAAGTATAGTATAGCTTAGTTTTTAAGGTGCAGTTTATGATACATGGTAACATTACTTTTGGTTTTGGAGAAAGTAAAAATCAGAGCAATGGGTTCTACCTCGTGAATCTATTTTTATATGCAAATAAGTGAAAACCATGAGAAAGATGTGAAGATGTATTAGCTATTGGCCATCTAAGAAAAGTAAATGTGAGCATGTTGCTGTATTATGCATCGTTGTTGCAGAAATGAACAGGGAATTATGACAATGTGACAGTATTTGTCAACAAAGAACATTCTCCATATTGTGTATGTCCAAAGACAACTGACTGACACTACACAACAGTGCATAAGGGGGTAATAATATACTACATTAAAGCCATCACAATTAGGGAAGTAGTAAAGTACACCAGACTTTCCAGCAGAGCAGAATGGTAACATTAACCAATTCCTTAAGCATACTAAAGAGATTCAGAACACCTAAATGGAACAAAAGTGTGTTGACTGAAATTATAGATATTATTAAAGAAGCAAGGAGGATTAGCAACAAATTTTTTGTGGATTACAGGGCACAGAGACAGCTTTCATGATGAAATACTGTACAGCTTAGCAAAGCGAGCAATGAGATTAGGTGAAATCCTAAATGATAGGCTTCCTTACTGAGAAATATAGAGCTTAATCAGTGAAAAAGCATGAAACAACTGGGATATGGAATTGAGATTGAATGAGTGCATATGTCCAGCTGCAATCTAAAACAGCATCATCTTCTTGGTTTACTAATAGGAGTAGAAGGAGACAATTCATTATGATTACGTGCATATGCTTAAATCATACCAAATTTCCAACCCATCTGTCTCTGAACAGGAGTGAAGAAATCTGCATTATGTGATTTATTCAATGAAGAAGGAGATGTGAACTACATACTATTATCTTGTACTAGATACAAGGCATGACAAAAATCTTTTATCTGAGCATTGGATAACACACAGGTCCCCCTTCCAGCATCAGCTGCCAACAAAAAAAAAGTGAACTGTTATTAAATGAAACAATGGAAACTCCAGGTAGGAATAGCAACAATGTAGGAAAAGACAGATCGCTCCATACTGTAAAGAAGATGCATCAAGTTGCAGACAGGCACATTTAAAAGGCACTTTTTTAATTGTGTGTCTCTGCAATTTGACATTTCTTCTTAACAGTAAGTAGCAATTTGTCTTTTTGTACATTGTTATTTTGTACACTGTTATTAAATGTGATGTTCTTCCACTTAGATATCTATGAGTTTACTCTCTAGATATAGTATGTAAATATTTTGTTTGATGAATTTTTCCATGAAACAGCCTGCTGTTTTCAAAAATCTGATAAATCATATTTTCTGCCTATTAAAAACCTCTTGGCAAAACATGCTGAGCTAAATGGGCCCTATGTTGAGGAATAAATAGAAATTTAATAAAGAAGCCCTTTTCCATTATAAGTTAGTGACTTGGAGAGAAATGCATATCAAATGAGGAAATTATCACTGGAAAATACCTCTGTTTGTCAGAAATAGAGAGATCGTATCTACTGAAAGTTACAAAATTGCTGTCCTAACTGGATGACACTAAATTAATTAACTCCGTGATGAATGAAAGATAAAACTATAGTAAAGAAAGATTTCTGTATTTAGAAGTTAATAACTTTCCAGCTGCTCTACACTATTATTTCATTGTAAGTATTTTAAAATAAACTCACATGTAAGACAGGTGACAGCATATATATGCCACAGTGAACAGTGTGTCTGTAATGTGTTGTATTGTGTTGTATTAAAAGCTTCTTTTTCTTGCTGAATTGTTTATTATTATGATTTGTCCATAGAGTTGTAGAAAGATGCTGTCACATAAATGCCTGTCATAATTATTTTTCAGAGCTAATCCTTGTTTGATTTTGGACAAAAATTTCATACAGCATTTCTTTTTCAGATCAAGGAATCTTTCAATGATGACACCACTCAAAACACACTTCTTAAAGCATGTGGCTCTCAACTACCAGCACCAATAGAGAGTCGTATGAATACAGTTCAGGTCCATTTCCACACAGATGATTTTAGTTCTCTCTCAGGTTTTCGTCTTGAGTGGAATGTCAAAGGTAAATCATATTTTTGAATACAATAATTTACAGCATATCACTAATTCGTGTTAGTGCTCCTATTAATTTTCTGCTTCAATGCATTTTGCATTGATGACTCTTCCATCTCTAATGACCTCCTTGATGACAGAACACTAAATCCTAATTTACCTAGTTTTTATAATGGTACAGTAGTCTGACAACTTTATTCTATGAAAGTGATTAAACCGAAAACTCTGTATGAAAGTGAAAGTCACACTCTAAAATATAATTTAGGCAATGATGTAATGTAATCTTTTTGTTATTAGTTGTTTTATATGAACACTGATAAGAGCAGCTAGGTGCAGTCAGGAAGTTATACTTCGTTCATCTTATGAATAAACCTGATGTAAACAAACACAAATGCGATAATTGATCAGGAGCCGTAACTCTCACACACTGATGGTGTTCCATCCTTGGAAGTAGGTACAACTTATGTAGTAGAAATCTTATTACTATGTCACTGTGTATTAATAATATATTCTAATGTATTATCAGCTATCAACATTTTTTTTTTTGACCGTACTTCAGCTATGTAATTTTTATTTCAAAAATTATGTACAGTCACAGTCTCTGTAATGGGCTTAAGTGTTACTTGTGTTGTAATTGTGTCACTGTTCATACCTACCGTGAAAATGGATGACTGCTTCCTGCTTCATAGTGAAGCATACACATGGAACGCCGTTAATGTTTTCACAAGATTGCAGAGAAAATTCAGATTTGGAGTTTTTTGGAGAAACTATGTAATAAATATGAGGATAAGGATTTGAATTACGTGTGTAATGTAATTGGTAGTGTCATAGACCATCACAGGGGTATGATTGAGGGCGGTGGTACGAAACCAGTCTGAGGACACTCTTTTTTTATTTGTTTTGAATACCTAAATCATTTAAATACAAAATTCACCAAATATATGGTAATTAACTCATACTTAACCAACGTTTATCAAGAAAAATGCACGTCTTCTAGTTTCTAATAACATACTGTATTGCATGCAAAATCCTGGTTTTCATTGAAAATACACATTCTTAATTATCAGTCTTTCATAAAATATTGTTGACGTTAAGAAATCATTACACAATTAAATTGTTTGGAGAAAAATGAAAAATGAAATACTGTTTCTTTGAACATGGTCATTGTTTTGTAGGACAAATGTGGTCTCACATGAGCCAGAGTGATAAGCATCATAGAAACATTGAAAACAATAACGTTCATGTCGTTGAGCACACCGTACAAATGCTGCATTTTTACTGTTGTCACCTTAATACTGCAATCCGAACCCAACAGAATTGATCTGGAGCCAAATTAAGGAATTCCTCACGAGAAATAACAAGACATTTAAGATGCCAAATTGATTGAAACTAATGCATGAAGCTTTGTGCCCAGTCTGTGCTGAACGATGGCAAAATGGAGAACAACCGGTTATAGAAGAGAAGGAGAACATATGGCCTTTCTGGTGGCTTGGGATTCTGTTGCTGATCACCTCATTATCAATGTAGCAGTACTGAAATGTATTCCTAGAAGGCTGATATGGAAGGAGTTTAGAGATTACCAGACAACTGACTGTAATACCGTCAGTGGTTTCAATATTTAGCGATATGTTAAAATCCCATAAGTCAGCTTTTGCGCCACACATAGCTCATGCAAAAAAATTACCATTATTAAACTCAGGAATTATTATCACTCTATTTTTAATTACAGTACTATATTAGCTAAGATTGAGAGCATGTTGCTTTCCATCTGATCCACTAACAAGCATATCACCTGAGTTTAATCGTATGTTATTTCTTTCTGTTCCAAAATTAAATGACATTTGAAGCTATATTGTTCTCTGCTCATCTCTTTTTACATATTTATTGCGACTTTCACATCACTGCAGGCTAGTTTTATCACTTGCCTGGCCAGTGCTGTCCAAGTTAAATGCGCCAGTAGAGCTGTTGTTGCCCCTTATTATTGCTGAGTCGATGTGCACATAACACATAACATAAAACTTATCCTCATTATCATACTTGTCTGTACTTGAGAGGGTTTGGCTTCTGCTCCACATGAAATGAAATCCAGTGAGGTCCCAGCAAACATGGAAGAATACATAGTGTAATGTTTACATCATAATGCCCATACCCCTGTAATAGATGTAGATGCTTGACCTATCCCATACATCCTCCCACCAGCACCTATGCCAATCCAGTCATGAACAGCACCTAACCCATCAAAGGCAGGGCTGCCAGTGAAACCAGTCATGATCTACAAGCTAAGCTGCAACCACTGTGGTGCATTCTATGCGGGCATGACAACCAACAAGCTGTCTGTCTGTATGGTTGGCCACCCATAAACTGTGGCCAAGAAACAACTGGACCACCCTACTGCTGAGCATGCCGCCCAACACAACAGTCTTCATTTCAATGACAGCTTCACAGCCTGTGCCATATGGATACTTCCCACCAGCAGCAGCTTTTCTGAATTATGCAGGAGGTAACTCTCCCTCTAAAATATCTTATGTTCCCATAACCCTCCTGGCCTCAACCTCCCTTAGTTATTGTCCCCAACAATCCAGCCCCTTCCGTGTTCCTATTCCAGCACTGCACAGCTCTCTATTCCACCAATGCACCTTGTCTTTTTACTTCTCTCCTTTCCCACTAGATCCCCCCCCCCCCCTCCCAACTATGACATGCCATCCATCTATCCTCCTGACTGCACCTCGCTTCTCTACCCACTCTACTACTTCGTCCCTGCAGGGTACCCATCAGCACTTCACTGTCCCCCACCAATACCTTCCTATCCCTCACCTCTCCACTCCAACCTCTTGGACCCCCACCCAGTTGACTCTCCCATCATACATTATTTCTGCTGCTCACAGTGTGGTTTCAGCTGATGGAGACTGCAGTCATGTGTTTACATGAGTGTGTGTGGCTGTCATCTCTTTTTGACAAAGGCCTTGTTGGTAAAAATCTTATATTCTGACAGTTTTTTTGTTGTGCTTATCTACAACTCAGCATCTCTGCTATATGGTGAGTAGCAGCTATCCTTTTCTTAATATTGTTGATTTTCCATTATTTGTTTTTAACCTTAACAGTTATATCTAAAAACAAAGATGATGTAACTTACCAATCGAAAGCGTTGGTATGTTGATAGAGACACTAACAAACACAAACACACACACACAAAATTCAAGCTTTTGCAACCCATGGTGTCTTCATCAGGAAAGAGGGAAGGAGAGGGAAAGACGAAAGGATGTGGGTGTTTAGGGAGAGGGTAAGGAGTCATTCCAATCCCGGGAGCGGAAAGTCTTACCTTAGGGGGAAAAAGGGACAGGTATACACTCGCACACACATACATATCCATCCGCACATATACAGACACAAGCAGACATATGTAAAGGAAAAGAGTTTGGGCAGAGGTGTCAGTTGAGGCGGAAGTACAGAGGCAAAGATGTTCATCTTTCCCCCAACAAATGTTTCTTTACATCTAACTATGAAGTGAAATACCAATTTCCATAAATTTAGGTTTAACAATTTGTTGTACTGTAATGAAATATTTTCTTAAAAATTTTCGTCCCCTGTTGCACTTCCTTTGAGACTGAGTTTCGATAAACACTGAAACACATTTTTTTTTATTATTATTGTTATTATTATTTCTAACCAAGAAGTCAAATATCAATTCTCATAAATGTAGCCCTAAAAATCCTTTAGTATTTCTTTAGTAAATATTTATTTTCAAAAAAAACTTTCACATTCTATTATCCCCTTTTGAATTTCTTAAAATGCTCAAACACATATTGTTCTTATTTCTGGCTGACAAACAAAATACCAGTTTTTGTAGGTCTACCTTCAAAATTGCCTTAATAGTGAAAAAACCTTTATCCCCTATTTCACACCTTAAGATTAGAATTTCAAACAATCCCTTCTGAAAGAATGTGTACAATATAAGATCAGTTCCTTACATGTGTGTATTTGAATCCAACATTGTGTCAAAATTTCATAGCTATTGGTCAAGAACTTGAGGAGATTTACAATTTTGTACAAATGAAATAATAGCAAATCAAGGATGAAATGTAACAATATTATGAAAAGGATAGTTGCTACTCATAATGTAGTGGAGATGCTGAGTCACAGACATAAAGACTGTCGGAAAGTGGGCTTTTAGCCAAGGCTTTCTTTGAAATTAGACAGTACACACACACACACACACACACACACACACACACACACACACACACACACATGCAGGCACAACTCAGTCTCTGGCAGAAAGATTGTGGCCATGTGTGTGAGAGTTGTGGTTGTGTGTGTGTGTGTGTGTTCTTGTCTAATTCTGAAGAAGGCCTTGTTAGCTGAAAGCTCACTTTTCGACAGTCTTTTTGTTGTTCCTATCTGCGACTCAGCATCTCTGCTGTATGGTGAGTAGCAGCTATCCTTTTCATAATATTTGTACAGAAGTACATTTAAATTTTTATTTATGTAGATATAGATAATAATTAGATCAGAAATTTCATAATTATTTTTGACCAGTGTACTGAATATCAACATGGAGAAATTGTGTACAACTAGTTGTCATAACTAAGACTCTGTTAATACAGCTGTCATATTTCAAAGATAAATAAGGGAAAGCTTTGCTGCCCACAACCATCATGTGAAGGATATTACTGGTCAACTAAATCTCTTCAACATAAGACTTCTTCACCTCATTTAGGAATATTCTCAGAGAGGTTCAGTAATGTTATAGTGTAAGGAGCATCCTGGTAGAGAAACTTTGTGAAGAGTGGTAAAGCCACAATTGTTGAAAGGCACCTGTCCCAAAGACAATGAGCAGTTTCACTAGGTGATAAGCTAATTCTGAGTGGGGACCAAATGTGGTTTATGCCAAGAGATACCACTAAAAGGAAAATTTATAGTGAGCGAAAGTTCCTAACCATCATCAAAGATAGAGAAACGTACATTGGAAGATCGTGCCTGCCACAACAGTGAGAAAATGACAAAATAGTACTTAATTCTGAAAATAAAAGCAAAGCAGCCTGGAAGACTGTTAAACAAGAAACAGATTCACAATAACTTACAGATAAAAGACAGCACTAGATCAATAAATGATTCACAGAAACTGTCAGATTCTGAAAGTGAATCAATGGAAAGTCCAGGGTGGAATAACAACACAGATTGCTATGACAGAGAGGAGGTGTTGAGTCATGGAAATGCACATTGAAAATACAGATAAAGTATTACACTTTCAGACATAAGTTCTTCCAAAATAGAAAATGCACACTCACACAAAGATAACTCCCACAAACATGGCCACTGTCACTGGGCACTGGAGTCCAACAGTGGGCTGTTGTGTGTGTGTGTGTGTGTGTGTGTGTGTGTGTGTGTGTGTGTTGTGCTTGAGGAAGGTCTATGTCCTAAGGTTAATGTTGTAGCAGTCTTTTTCATTATTGCTTTCTGTGACTCAGTGCCTCTTCCATTTGTTGAGGAGCAATCTAAATTTTGTGAATGCAAATTTTTCACATATGAAACTATGACAAAAATTCTAAAATCAAATGTTGTTCCAGTGCAAAGACATTGATGTTACCCATTGCAGAGTATGTAAGTCACAGAAATGAGGCAAAGATTAAAAATGAGAAGTCAGCAGGCATAGATGAAGTGCCACTCTGTGTACTTCAAGAATGCATAGGCAGATATAATCCCCACTAAGTGGCATAATAAGTGAATTCTTCAATTCCAGCAACTTTCCATAGCATCTGAAACAGGCAAGGATTCTGCCTCTACTAAAGAAAGGTCATGCAGAAGATACAACAACTGCAAGCCCAATTCTCTGTTGTAATCATTCTCAAAAATAAAAGAACAAATTATGAAAGACAGTCTAATGAAATACTTGAATAAATATAAAATCCTCAGTGAAGCACAGTTCTTTTCCTGAAGTAAAGAGTACAGAACCTGACTAGAGTTTACAAAAATGGTAGCTGATGCACTAGACAATAATGAATGTGTCACAGGCATATTTGTAGATGTAAAACTATGAAAAGCCTTTGATACTGGTGACCTAAACATTCTACTAAGAAAAACCAGAATCATTAGCAATAAAAGAAATTGTTAATGATGGGTTCTGATCATACCTAGAAACCAGTATACAAAGAATAAAGGTAGCACAGGCTTCAAATAAAGTAAAATTTTTAATGAAATGTGTTTTAAATCCCAAGTATATTAACTTAATAGTTCCTTAGGGCCAATATTGTTTTGTTCTACATCAGTGACTTTCCTGACAGTCAAACAATGGAAAAACCAGGATGGAAGGTAACAATGTGTGATAAGGAAAGTTGCTACTCACCGTATAGCAAAGATGCTGAGGTGCAGATAGGCACAACAAAAAGACTGTCACAAATATAGCTTTTAGCTAGTAAGGCCTCCATCAAAATTAGACAATAAACACACACACATACACACATGCATACACAACTTACACACATATGACTGCAGTCTCAGGCAACTGAGGCCACACTGCCTGGAATTGCAGTCATATGTGTGTAAGTTGCGTATGCATGTGTGTATGTGTGTGTGTTGTCTGATTTTGATGAAAGCCTATCTGGCTGAAAGTTATATTTGTGACAGTCTTTTCGTTGTGCCTATCTGCAAACTCAGCATCTCCGCTATATGATGAGTAGCAACTTTCCTTCTCACAATGTTGTTCTTTCCCTGATAATGTTAGACATGGGAAAAAGTTCTTTTTGCTGATTACAGCAACATTGTAATCACAGATAAAACACCTGAACCCCTAGTAAAAAAAAAGCAAATGGAACTGTAAAGGATGTTTCCAATTTGTCATGATGCAATAAACTTACTCTGAACAAACAGTAAGTGTGAACTTCAGCGTAAAGGGGAAATACAATACTGTAAAGTTAAATGTGGATGAAACTTTCGCCATTATAATAATAATTAAAAGTAGTAACTGAGCTCAATAAAAATTTCATTTTGCCCTCTAACTAAAACAGAAATGAATGTATGAGAAGCACTAAATGTGACAGAACGGTGCCTAGTTAGAAGTATACAGTTATTTTGTCACTTCAGCCAGTAGTTTTCAGATGGAAAGTTACATTAAGAGTGATATGGTGGTAAAACAGAATTTACAGGTACTATTAAAACTCTTTACGTCTGTACCTACATACATATTTAGCAAGCCACCGTATAGGAGAGGGTACCTTGCACCACCGCTAGTCATTGCCTTTCCCATTCCAAATGCAAATACAGCGATGGAATAAAATGACTGTCTGTATGCCTCCGTATGGGTCATACAATTTATCTTATCTTGTATGTTGGTGGTAGTAGAAATGTTATGCAGTCTAGAAAATACTGGTTCTCTAAATTTTCTCAATAGTGTTTTGCAGAAAGAATGTCGTCTTCCTTTCAGGAATTCCCACCAGTGTTCAGGAAACATCTCGAAAATACTCTGTGTCAAATGAACTTACTAGTAACAAATCTAGCAGCATGCTTCTGAGGAACTTCAGTGTTTTCCTTTTATCTTACTTGGAGGGGATCACAAACACTCAAGCAGTACTCAAGAATTGGTCACACTAGTGTTCTGTATATGGTCTCCTTTATAAATGAGCTACGGTTTCCTAGACAACCCACAATAAAATGATGTAGAACATTTGCCTTCCCTACAACCGATCCTACGTGCTTGTTCCATTTCATATTGTTTTGCAAAATTACACCTAGATGATGATGATGACCTAGATATGTAACTTTGACAAAGGAAATCAGTGTATTGTATAGATGTCTGTGAACAGAGCAATGGAGGAATTACGATATAACCCTGTTCTTTTGTGGATTAATCTGGATATAATGATATTACTTTGTTATGAAGCAGAACGATTAATGTCACTGGTTTTTGTTTAAAGTAATAAAGAACTATTACTGTGTGAGAAATTCATATAGTATTACAGATTGGAATACATTCAGTATAATAATTTCTTTTATGGTAGAAATTTTGGTAGGTGGTTGTTACAGAGTCTGTGTGGTTATGAGTTACATTTTTTCACATGGTTTATCAAGCCAATGGCAGCCCAGCATCTCTTGCCACATGTTTCACAGGTATATGTAGCTGCTCAGCCAGGAGCAGTGGTAGCATTGCAAAGCTTTTTCTGCCTTAATCTATTTAACAAGCCTTTATCATGCTTCGACACTCCAGATGATATATCATAATGCCTTTCTGGTCTCATGCTAGCGTGTGCCTCCCACCTGTTGGTGCTGATGCCAAAGCTCATCATATATCATTTAAAGGAGTCTTTGAACCTGAATACAGTTGTCACAACTCCTCCAATGCCAGCATCCATCTCCTTGTCAACAGACATGTTTGATTCAATAGTGGATCCTAGGTAGCAGATGTTATCCATGACCTGCCTAGTAGTTACATCTAATGTGATATTTGACTGTGTGTTAGCACTCTGAACCATAATTATGGTCTTTCTACTGTTTACACTCTTCAAGAATAGGTGGCATGCATTACTAGAACTTGATACTAGCTCTTGCAACCTCTTTTGCAGAGATTGCAAGAATTGCTGCATCATCAGTTTATAAGCAGAGGGGGAAAAAAAAGAAGAAAAAAAATAATAAAATAAAGTTGCCAACACACAGCCTTGTCTAACACCGTTCATATTGAAAGGTTTGGATATATTACCATCAAAGATTACAGAGCCATGCATATTGTCATGAAAAGATCTTATTAAGGACAGCAAAGTTCATGGACATTCAGTTTTTTCCAATTTTTTCCCTGCCTACTGATGGTGTCAAGGGCTTTGCTGAGATTGATGAAAGCCACATATAATGGCAGGATAAGTTGCTGAAGTACCCAAAGCTACTGAAGAAATGTTGATCTCTTCTGAGTATAGGTTATCATAGTGCTGCACCCATCTATCTAGCTACTTGTTTTTATCATTGACTGTGTCACCATAAACATCTTTTATTGCAGAGTACATCCTGCTTGTTGGCCCTATGGCCATTCTGATGCCTTGATACATGCCATGGAAATCTCCTTTGTCATGGCAGATCTGACTATATTTGCAAAGGCTGGTCCATTATCTGTTTGCACAGTGAGAAGAAACTTGGTGCAGCCCTTGTATGTGGCTATTGATCATTGGTCTTTAAGATTATTCATAAGCTGTGTATGAGCATTGTGTTTCTTGTCTATATATGGGCACGGTTCGCTTTCACATTCCGCAAACCAGTCGCTGAAAATGAGTCTCATCAGGCTTCCCAAATGTTCTAATAGATGTTTGCATAATATATTCTTTATTCAGATTCCACATGTATTCGTTGCTCTGCACAGTTATCAAGGGCTCGTGATTCAGTTTTGTCTGAATATCTTCTCTGAACTTTTTTTATAGTGCATCATCTTCAATGGCTTTGGTGTTGATCTTCATTCATCAACAAACGCTCTGAGCTGAGTGAGTCATCTTTGGTGTGAACCCTGATTTGGTCTTAACTAAAGAGTGATCAGTTTCACAGTCAGCACTGTGATATGTATAGGGACATGATGTAGGTCACATCTTCTGGTTATGATGAAGTCAGTTTGATGACAATGGCCTGAATATTAGTGTTTCCACGTTACTTTGGGCATGGCTATGTTCCAGAAGTAAGTGTTGGTGATGCAGCATGAAAGAGAGCTACAAAGCTCCAGCAGTCACTGAACATTCTCATTCATATTTCCAGTGCTGTGTGGTCTTTGATTTCGGTTGCCACTTTCACAGTGGGAGCATATGCTCAGATTAATGTGATCTGGCCTGATGTTGTCCTTGATCTTAAAATTGTTTAATCATTCAAAAATAGATTTTGGTTGTTCGTAGCAGCTAAGGAGACTGTTTTGCACTGCAAAGCCAACTCCATGCTCACATCTTTCTTCAATTACTCTCCCTTTCCAGAAAAAGGTGTAATTTTCTCGACTCAGGCTGCCTTTCCCTGAGAGACAAGTTTCCGGTAATGCAGCCACATCAGTGTGAAGAAGCAGCAGTTCTCTGTCAATTATGGCTGTTTTACTGACTACAGGGGCTGCATCTGTAGGAGTGTCATGTCTGGGTAACATTGTTCTGACACCCCAAGTGGCAAATTGTGTTACTGAGTTGTTGGTTTTGTTCATATGAGCTACTTTATTGTTGTTTTTCCCAGGTGCCTCAGTAACCCACCTTGTATCAAGCACCGTGAGATGCTTGCTGCTCCATACACCCATAGAAGTGCAAGGTGGGGGATGAGCTAGTACCTTTTTGACTGGGGGCTGCCCAGCTCGAGGTGGGTGGTAACCAGTTAATTAGCTGCAATCCTTCTTCGCGTCAACTGCTGTTTGGGACTTCACCCACAACCTCAGACTAGGGTCCTGCATCAAACCCCACAGAACTGGGATGAGAGAGATAGGAAACTGAAAACAGCGATGGGCCTTGAAAGCTAATACCTTTGGGTATTAAAAAAAAAAAAAAAAAAATCCAGTTGAGGCCGACAGGAAAGTAAACAGGAAGGGTCTGACAGAAGTAAGAGGTAGTAGTGTCAGACACAGATGCCATCCGTTAACTTCTAGATGAAGTCGCTTGGTGAAGTGTGCTTTATAGAAAAAGTATCTGCTGGCCTACTGATCTTTAGATTGAATGTTAATCTTCACATTTGTTCAAAAAATGGCTCTGAGCACTATGCAACTTAACTTCTGAGGTCATCAGTCATCTAGAACTTAGAACTAATTAAACCTAACTAACCTAAGGACATCACACACATCCATGCCCAGGGCAGCATTCGAACCTGCAACCGTAGCGTTGCTCGGTTCCAAACTGTAGCACCTAGAACCGCACGGCCACTCCTGCCGGCTTCACATTTGTTAACGTTATCCTTTCTATGTTTGTTTAATTTTACAAACATTTGAGCTATTTGAAATAGCTTAAAACGGCTCTGTTAAAGATGCAACATCATCTAATGGATTTGGCATCAACAAATTTCTCCACATTCCTTCAGAACTACCCTCTTAACCCTCCTCAATCTGTGGCTTCTGTGCAGAATTATGGCCTTTCATTCCAGTTGTTAGAACATAGAGACATAGAGCTTCAACTGCAGACTTACATCTACCCACAATCTTCCTGCTTCTGTTTCTTCCCTCTCCACTGTTCACCTCCATATTAATTCAGGGCTTGTCTCTCTGTTGTATGTCATTTGCAAAGCATGTATCCAGCCAATTCTATTTTCTAATCTTTATCTGTATATCCACAGACTTCTCTTTTATATGTTACCACAGCTATTCATTGGAAATTACATTCAGCCAAATTACACTCAGGATTCTTCATAACCACCAGTTTGTAAATGTCAGTATTTCTTGGTGATTAATTTTGTCATCTTTCAGGTTTCATATCTGTACAGTAACACTGATTTTACGTTGCTGCTGAACATTCAGGAAAATCTTTTCCTGATGAGATCCAGTTCGATGAAGGCTATGTTTGCTTTCTTGATGCCACTGCAGGCATCCTCCTCAATTGACCTAATGCTCCTGAGAAATGTGAAGTCATCAGCCTCCTTACATTCCTTCCATTCATTGAGAACTTCCTAACAATTGTTGTATTTAGTCATAGAGATATGGTCTTTCTTACATTTATAGACAACCCAACTCATCCCATCACTTCCTACAAATCTTTTAGTTTGTCATTCATGTGCCTGAATACTCGAGACAAGAGACAAACATTATCGGTAAAATATATGTCATCTAGTTGATCTGTGATTCTTCAGTTTATTCCCTTCTTTGTCTTCATTTGTGTTTCTCTTCGCTTCACCTATCACATTGTAGATGGTAGATGGAGAGAGTACACATCCCTGTTTTACCCCAGACCTCATGCTAATGGGTGATATCAGGTTCCCTTTGTACTTTATTTCACTGGAGTATGTGTTATATGTACACTGCATTATTTTGATGATCATATGTGATATACCACAGTTTGACCTGGTTTTCCACATGCTTCCTCTTAACACTGAATGAAATGTGTTTTCATAGTCTATGAATTCTAGATGTAGACTAGCCACTTATTCCATACACTGTTGAATAATGATTTGTAGTGTATTCATCTGATCTACACAGATTGGTTCATACAAAGCCCAGCTTGTTCTCTTTGCATGCAGCTTCCGAGGTGGTCCTTAAGGCTATTTATCATGATTCATGACAGCACTTTTCTAGGAATGGATGACAACATGAATCCTCTCCAGTTATTGCAATTTTGTCATCTCCCTTCTTTGGATGTTTGCTACAATTGCTATCTTCTATTCTTCTGCCATTTTTCTCTGCTCCAGATCTGGTGTCTTTGATACCTATTCTTTCAGAAGTTCTGGCAGAATACTGTCTGGCCCCAGAGCCTTGCCACATTCTATTTGCTTTAGGGTGACTCTGGTCTCGTCTCTGTTAGGTAGTGCACCCTTATCTCTTGTGTTCAAATGTCCATGTTATCCTTCAGTTTTTCAGTTGCATTGATCAGCTGGGTTCCTGCCTTGTTTTTCACTGGCAGTATTTTGCACCCTTCTTCCTTTCTAGCATTCTTGTGGCCTGGTAAAGCTCTTTTATGTCTCCTTTTCTTGCAGCCTGTCTATTTCCTTTGACCTACTCTTATACTCCTGTCACCTCTTGATCAACTCTGGTATATTCTGCATAGAGCTCAGTCTCTTGCCTCCTGTGTCTAGTTTACTACATTCATTTTTGCTTTCAAATTTTTTCTTTCTCCCTCTTTTTTCCAGGTCTCCTCACTCATTCAGTCTTTTCCTTTTCTGTCTCTGGACCCAATTGTCTTTTCGGCAGTTTCAAGAATTGTTCTCATGACTTTCTACTGATGCTCTTGTATTCCATCCTCCACTCCGTTGAGTGCTTTGTACCTATTTTGCAGTTCTAGTCTAAATTCCTGTTTGATCTTAGGGTCTTTTAGCTTTGAGGTATCAAACTTCTTCTTTAGGATAGCAAGTTTCTTCTTTGAGGCTAAGATTTTCAAACACATTTGGGCTAGTATCAAACAGTTGTCACTGCCTATGTCAGCTCCCCTTTTATTTCTAATGCCCAGAAAAGCTCTTTCCCATTTCTCACTTATAGCTAAGTAGTTGATCTGATTCTGCATCTTGTGGTCAGTCAGCGCCCACAAGGATATATGTCATTTTTCTGTGGAAACACATTCCACCTGTGGCTAATTCATTGCTTGCGCACAGCTCCTTAAACTATTCACCATTTGCATTAGTCTCTCCAATTCTGTGTCTTTCCATTATGGGCTCCACTCTATCAATCCTTCTCACTCTCTGCCCTCTGTGCTAAAGATAAAAATTATTGGCTTGTGCCAATCCTATATCAGACAGTTCATTGTAGAAAATTTGTTAAAATATTTGTATAGTATTAGCTTACACTGAGCTATGTACTGTATGCATACATCTCTTCAGATATACAGGGTAAAAAGTATTTAAACCGACAAACTCTGGGAGGTTGTAGGTGACATCAAAACAAACATTTTTCCCTAATGTCATTTTTTCCTGTGAGGATTATTTAAACTGATAGAGGCCATATTACGCTCTTCAGTTGTTAGAGGCCGTATTATGATCTTCAGTTGTTACAGGGTGTATTACGCTCTCCAGTTGTAGGCAACTGCTATCCACCAGTGTAGTAGTGCATTGTCTGTGTTTACTAATGGAGCAATAAACTTGGAGTGAGTACACTGATATGGTTGGTGCATACTACGTAGCGCACTGCAACGGATGTGCTGCACAGCGGGTTTATCAACAACAATATCCTAATCGCCATATCCCGCATCATACGATCTTTGCTGCTGTGTACCAACATCTGCATGAGACTGGGTCATTTAGCAGATTACCTGGACAGGGCCGCTGTTGCACGGTAAGAATGGTGCAATTTGAGGAAGCTGTCTTGCAGCATGTGGTTCGGGATCCTTCAATCAGCACTCATGCAATTGCACGTAACATGGGGACGAATCAGACAAATGTAAGAACACTCCTTCGAGAGCAATTTTTACGTCCATTTCATTTAAGCATGTCCACAACCTGGAACCAGTTGATTATCCACCCAGAGCACAGTTTTCGCAGTGGGACCTGGAACAGTGTGAAATGTATCCTACATTTTCATCCTCTGTGTTATTTACCGATGTAGCAACATTTGGGCATGATGGAGTCATCAACATGCACTGTTTGCATGTTTGGAGTGAGGATAACCCACATGCCACTGTAGCTAGCACTCATCAAGTGCGGTTCTTTGTTAATGTGTGGATCGATGTTGTTGAGGACTGTTTAATTGGGCCATATCTGCTACCTAGGCTGTTAAATGGCATGCACTATTACAATTTTTTCACCAGAGCATTGCCAGAATTGCTGGAAGACGTCCCGCTCCCTACAAGACAACGCATGTGGTTCCAACATGACAGGGCGCCGGCACATTTCAGTCGTGTTGTGCATCAATTCCTGGACCGACGGTTCCCAGAAACGTGGATTGACAGGTGTAGTCCTGTGCCATGGCCTGCTCAGTCCCCAGATATGTCCCCTCTGGAATTTTTTTGTGTGGGGAGAGATGCACAACCTTGTTTATGCAACTCCTGTTGCATCAAAAGAGGATCTGGTTGCCCAGATAATAGCAGCAACATGAACAATTCAGGATACTCCTGGGGTTTTTGCGCATGTCACATAGAACATGATCCGATGGTTCCACCTTTGTTTACGTGTCAATGGATGTGTTTTTGAAAATCTACTGTAATTGAAATTGGGTTGTGTTAACGTGTTGCCTCTTGGTCATAAAAAAATGGAAAAGTGTTTGTTGGTTTAGTTAATTTGCCACCAGAGAAATCTTTCTCTATGGGTTTAAATATTCCTCATAGGAAAAATGACGGGGAAAAATCTTTGTTTTGATGTCCCCTACAACCTCACAGAGTTTGTCAGTCTATATACTTTTCACCCTGTATAATCATCCAATTTTCTTAAATGAAACAGTTTTCAATAAGGCAATATAACGGTTTGTTTTTCACGCTGCTTCACCAAAGAAGACAGTAATGGGATTACAGATATTCAGAGAAAGCTGATCATAGATGTAATTACAAGGATATTAAGTTGTTTATGGAGACCAGAATAAAGCACACAGTAGAAGATTCAAATTAATTATCCATATTAAATTACTTGTATTTCTTTGTCCTTCATCACATATACACCGTTGTGTAATTGCATAATTACAACTAATATTTTCTTTTATGCTTTTTGTAAATGTTTAAAGGATGTGGTGGCCATCTGGAGCGACCTTTTGGAGAATTTACATCTCCTTCATATCCTAATCACTACCCAGATAATGTTCTATGTGAGTGGCTCATCACCGTTGAATGGGGCAATAGTGTACAACTCACCATTGAAGACTTCAGTATGGAACGCACCCCAGACTGCGGTTTGGATTCACTCACGGTATTGTGACACTGTTTGTCTCATCCAAATAAAATTATTGATGAAAAATATTTGAGTCCATATACTTAATCTCAATTTTCTGTGTGTGTCTGTTTACTTGTGTCTTTATCTTATCCTATCGTTTGGTGCTACCCATGCGTTATGTGCAGTTTCATCACTTGTGTTGTATTTGATTCTAATATTTTATTTGAAGTGAAACATGATGGTTTAAAGTATTTGTATAAAGAACTACTCATGTTAGTTATTACCCTCTCTTTATTGTGCTTTCTCTTTACTTTTGGCTTCTTGTTGCCTGGTTTTTCCCATCTCCACCCACATCTTTTTCACTCATTCTTTAATACATTAGGTTTTCAGATCTTGTAAGTTCTATCACATCTTTGTTCAGTTAGCAGCTTTTTTCTTCCTCTCTTGTAGTTTTGTTTTGGTCTGTTCTTTTTTGTATGAATGCAATGTATGTTCTTGTTTGATTTGACTGGGCAGTTCAGCTGGCATTCTGGGAGTTGGCACCAGCAAAATATATTTAATTTATTTTAATTTAATTTGTCGTGTTCTGTTGAAAGGTGTGGGCCAGTTATTGTCATTGAATCAGTCACTACATAAGTAAGTGACAGCTGATCTGAAAATTTAAAAATCAGAAAACATACTGTGAAAATTAAGAGAAGAAACTAAAAAATCCTTACAATCATGCAAATTTGTCAGTTCTACTCGAAGCATATTGAAAGTGAAATTTTCTTATATTGCACAACTGTGGATGTATTGGTATAAGAAATATTATTTGTAGAAACTATTTATCTGTCTAGTGTTCACTGACTGACAGTGACAGTCCATATTATTGACCACAAATTCCAATGGAGACAATGCTTATCTAAATGGTTAACACTCAGAAGGCCAGTTATTTAGAAGATTTATGGGCCTAGAAAACAAGCCATTTATGCCACAATTGAAAGTATTACTGACACATCTGTGTTTTATATTACTTAAAGGGTAATACATACAAAAAAGACCATGCTTCAAGGTTTAGTTTTCATATTTACTTTAGTTCTTTGATAGGTTACAAATTTTAAAATAACGAAAACAGAAAGTATAATTTTTATTTGGAAAGAAAGTGTGAAGTGTGTTATTGATCAATTTCATATGTGTTTTGCTTTTTATGGAAAAGTCAGCAGGATTCTGGCTTGCAGAGAGGTATGTTGCTCTCTAAAGAACAGTAGTTTGATCCTTTCCTGTGCTTGTTTTGCCAGTTGTCTCATTTTCACCAAACAAATCTTGCAAACCAGTGTTGGATGCTGCCTCATCATGAGAGTCATCTGTAAAAAAGGACAAGACAAAGACAAATAAATCAGAACTAAGCTGTAGTTATAGCATCAGTATCTCTAGCAACAATGTTAGTGATGAAAAATTGTAGCAAGCTGCAGTTTACCTAAATATGAATATTCTTCAGACTATTTCCACTCATATATTTCTCTCCAAACCAGAATCATTGAATTCTTCCTCTTGAGCTTCCAAAATTAATTGTTCAATCAACAAATATGACTGTCATATTTTTTTCAGAATTAACAATAAACTGTGAAACCTGATGAATACATGCATGACACTGACAACAATGTGATCACCCAACCGCTCAGCCAGTTCTGACTGGCAGCTGTTCACTGCTGTTTCTTTCAAAATAATTGTAGAAATTGACAACAGAAGAAAACACTTGTCAATGAACAGATAGCGAGATGTTCGTACATTGTTCTCATAAGAAATGAGTTCAGGTTTTGACTGATAGGTGGGTCGTGCATTGGGAAAATCTCAATGTGAACTATACTCATGCACGGCCTTATGAACATAGTGTTGTGGCTTGAGCTGTGCTCGGGCTTGGTCACCAAAGTCTTAAGCTAAAATTCCAAGGAGCTGCAGCAATGGTCTTCACAAAGTTATTGATGTGCAGATAGGCCTGATTGCCTTTTTCTGGTGTAAGAATATACTTTGTGAATGCATATAGTGTTGTCTCAGAATATGATACTGCAGGATGTAATAGAGTGAAAGTAAGCAAAGTAAACAAACTTTTACTTTTCATCAGATTCAGTAACGATTGTGCAAATAGTAAACTTAAAGAGCATTTTAGGACTCTGAATATGATACTTGAAAGAGAGCTTTTCATCTATTGTCAGTCCCAAGAGTTTAAGTGTTTCAATTACACTAATTATTTGTTCACCTTCTCACAATAACATTTGTTATTACTGCGTGCACTGTGTTTTATTGTTGTTAAGTGTCAATCAGTTTTCTGTGAGCTACAAGCCAATATTATCCACCATCCATCTGTACAACCTGCATCTACATCCACATGTATGTGATTACTCTGCTATTCACAATAAAGTGCCTAGCAGAAGGTTCAATGAAGCACCTTCAAGCTGTCTCTCTACCGTTCCACTCTCGAACAGCACCCGGGAAAAATGAGCACTTAAATTTTTCTGTGCAAGCCCTGATTTCTCTCATTTTATCATGATCGTTTCTCCCTATCTAGGTGGGTGGCAACAGAATGTTTTCGCAAATGGAGGAGAACACAACAAAAAATGCCTTTGTTTTAATGATTGCCACACCAATTCATGTATCATGTCTGTGAGATTATTTCCCCTATTTTCCAATAATACAAAACGAGCTGCCCTTCTTTGTACTTTTTCAGTGTCATCCGTCAGTCCCACCTGATGCGGATCCCACACCACACCACAATACTCCAGAATAGGGCAGACAAGTGTGGTGTAAGCAGTCTCTTTAGTAGACCTGTTGCACCTTCTAAGTGTTCCACCAATGAATCACGGTCTTTGGTTTGCTCTACCCACAATATTATCTATGTTATTGTTCCAATGTAGGTTATTTGTAATTGTAATCCCTAAGTACTTAGCTGAATTTATGGCCTTCAGATTTGTGTGACTTATTCCGTAGTCAAAATTTTGCAGATGTCTTTTAGTACTCACGTGAATAACTTCACACTTTTCTTTATTCATGGTTAATTGTCACTTTTCACACCATACAGATATCTTATCTAAATCATTTTGCAAGTCGTTTTGATCATCTGATGACTTTACAAGACAGTAAATGACAGAATCATCTGCAAACAATCTAAGATGGCTACTCAGATTGTCTCCTATGTCGTTAATATAGATCAGGAACAATAGAGGGCCTATAACACTTCCTCGGGGAATTCCGGATATTACTTCTGTTTTACTCGATGACTTTCCATCTATTACTATGAACTGTGGCCTTTATGACAGGAAATCACGAATCCAGTCGCACAACTGAGTCAATACTCCGTAGGCATGCAGTTTGGTTTGAAGATGCTTGTGAGGAACGGTGTCGAAAGCCTTCTGAAAATCTAAAACTATGGAATCAATTTGACATCCCCTGTCGATAGCACTTATTACTTCATGAGTATAAGGAGTTAGTTGTGTTTCACAAGAACGATATTTTCTGAATCCGTGCTGACTATGTGTCAATAAATCATTTTCTTCGAGGTACTTCAAAATGTTCGACTATAGTATATGTTCCCAAACCCTACTGTAAATTGACGTTAGTGATATAGGCCTGTAATTCAGCAGATTGCTCCTACTTCCCTTTTTGGGTATTGGTGTGACTTGAGCAAATTTCCAGTTATTAGGTACAGATCTTTCTGTGAGTAAGTTGTTGTATATAATTGCTAAATACAGAGCTATTTTATCAGCACACTCTGAGAGGAACCTGACTGGTAAGCAATATGGACTGGAGGCTTTGCCTTTATTAACACCGAGGGTATCTACGTTTCTCATTGTGGTAGATGTTCTTGACTGGAATTCAGGAATATTTACTTCGTCTTCTTTGGTACAGTTTCAGTAAACTGTGTATAATAACTCTGCTTTAGTGGCACTGTCATCAGTAACTTCACCGTTGTAATCACACGGTGAAGGTATTGATTGCGTCTTGCCACTGGTGTGCTTTATGTATGAGCAGAATCTCTTTGGGTTTTCTGCCAGATTTCATTGTAGAAATTATTAAAAGCATCTCGCATTGGAAGTATGTGCTATATTTCAAACTTCTGTAAAACTTTGCCAATCTTGGGGATTTTGCATTCTTTTAAATATGTCATGCTTTTTTCATTGCTTCTGCAACAATGATCTGACCAATTTTGTGTACCATGGGGGACCAGTACCATCAATTATTAATTTATGTGGTATATGTCTCTCAGTTGCTGTCTATACTATCACTTTGAAAACATTCCACAACTTTTCTACACTTACATGATCAAATTGGAAGGAGTGAAGACTGTCTCTTAAAAAGGCGTTAAGAGCATTTTTATCAGCTTTTTTAAATAGATATACTTTGTGTTTCTTTTTGACGGTTGTAGGTGTTATGGTATTCAGTCTAGCAGCAACTGCCTTGTGGTCGCTAATCCCTGTATTCGTCACAATACTCCCTCTTTGTCCAGGATTATTTGTTGCTAAAAGGTCAAGTATGCTTTCGCAACCATTTACACTTTGAGTGGGCTCATGAACTAATTGTTCAAAATATTTGCTGAGAAAGCAGTTAGTACAATTTTGGATGACGTTTTATGCCTGCCGCCAGCTTTAAATGTATAATTTTTCCAGCCTATTGAGGGTAAGTTGAAGTCAACACTGACTATAATTGTATGAGCGGGGTACTTACTGGAAATGAAACTCAAGTTTTCTTTGAACTGTTCAGCAACTATATCTTCTGAGTTGGGGGCCAGTAAAACGATCCAATTAATAGTTTAGTCTGATTGTCAGGTATAACCTCTACCCATACGATTTCACACAAACTTTCTACTTCAATTTTGCTACAAGGCAAACTACCTCTGACAGCAATAAATACTCCACCTGAATGAAATTTTTACTCTCAGCAGAATTTGTGCTGATATGAAGCTTTCTGGCAGTTTAAACCTGTGTGCCAGACTGAGACTCAAACTCAACAGCTTTGACTTTGGTAGGCAGGTGCTCTACCGACTGATTATAAGATACCCAAGCACGACTCATAACTCATCCTCACACCTTTACTTCCACCTGGAGAAAAGGATATTGTGGATGCAGGTTTTTGCCATAGCCTAGGGGATGTTTCCACGATGAAATTTTCACTCTGAAACACTCTGAGCTGATATGAAACTTCCTATCAAATTAAAATTGTATGCCAGACCAAGGTACTGGTGGAAGTAAATCTGGAAGAATGGGTTGTGAGCCTTGCTTGTGTAGCTTAGTCAGTAGAGCACTTGCACGCAAAAGGCAAAGGTCCTGAGTTTGTCTCAGTCTGTCACACAATTTTAACCTGTCACTCCACCACAGACTGAAAATTTCATTCTGGAAACATACCCCATGCCATGGCTAAGCCATGACTCCACAGTATCCATTCTTGCAGGAGTGCTAGTCTTGTACGTTTTGCAGAAGAGCTTCTGTGAAGTTTGGGAGGTAGGAGATGAGGTACTCTGAATATCTGCTGACATCAGCTAGTGAGATCACATTGTGTGAGCTATGATTGACTTATAAAAACACATCACAGTCTGTTTCAGTGCATTGGAAACTAACCTGTTGTGGATGGTGTAATTCAAATTTATACTTTCGTAATACAAAAATATGCTGCTTACATGCTGCTGTGCATCAGAGATCTTTCCAAAACACTTCCCAACTAAAATGCTGGGAGCTCTATATTGGTGTATAAATCCTTAACCATTCCAAGGATTGATAAGTTTTACAGTTCCAAGAGAAAGTATACACCTGGTAAAATGTGTATTTTTAACCAGGAATTCCCTGGGAATCTGGTAAGTTTTTCCTTATCCTTGTATATACCCTGAATTATGCGTGCACTGACAATTCCTTACGCAACACAACAGATGTTCACTTTCAATTCAGTTCATTTAAATACCCTATTTGCTAACTCTTTGCCATTACATTACCTGTGTTTCAAAGTGACACTTTCATCATTTGCAACTGGACAAATTTTGAAAACAATTTTGAATCACCAGATTTAAACAAATGGCACACCATTAACATAAAGGGAGAGTTTCAGTGAACACAGATATCGATAAAACTAACTAACTTATACATAAACTGGTCACAAGGTAAAAATTTCATGGATCTGCTTCATCTAAATTAATAACATTTGTCACAAAATGCAAGAAAAGCTTCAGTAGTAACCAAGCAAAAGAGGATCGGAACAATAGAAACACAGTACACTCTCTGTGTGCATGGCTTGCAGAATTTATCTGTCATGTATTGTCAGCACAAACTTGTAAGTCTCTGAAGTAGTTGCTTTTTCCAACACCTGCATGCAGTTTCCTGTTCTCGTTACAAGCATATTCTGATGTTCATGTCTAAATAAACAACTTTGACATTAATATACCAATCTGTAAGATTGCCGGGAGATCCAATGGATTGTCTGGCTGCCTGTAATGCTGTTGTTCATTTAACACTACTTGGGAGGCAAATGTAATCATTGTAAATAAAGTAAACAAAGGGAGAAAGATCAACTGTAAATTTCTCCAAGAATCAGATGTGTAGCAGTACTCTTTAACTTCTATCCACATGAACTTTCTGACAGTTTGTCCGGAAAGTTCTGCTATGCCTACAACCTAATTCTTGCCATACAACATAAAGTACTGGATCCGACAGAAGGGGTTACAGTTATATCTGTGGGAGGCTTATTTCAAAATCTGGAGCCTCAAACCTAGTCCAAACAAAACAGTGATGTCTTGCTTTATTTTGAATAATTATCTGGTGAAAATGAAGATGAACATACGCTTCAGAGAGAGAGAGTTATTCATTGTAAATGGAACTCAAAATATCTAGGTGTCATCTTCGACCTTTCATCTTTCAAGTAACATGTTCTGAATCTAGCTCAGAAATTGAAGACTTATAACAACATCCTCCATCATTAATTTGGAACTATCCGGGGATTCTCAGCAACTACGCTGCATTCTTGAGACTTCGATTTGGTGAATGCAAGTGGTGAATATTGTGCATTTGTGTGGATGAACAGACACCATACAAAGCTTATCAATACCCAGCTGAATACTGCCATACACATAATATCTGGTGCTATCAGAGCTACACCAGTTCATTGGATTCCACTGTTAACCTGTATCATGCAAGCGTAGTGCTATTATGAGAGAATACAAAAAGATCTCCAGAAATCCTAAACCATACACATATAAGGAACTGTGACTTTAAAATCTTAAAAGGCTGCAATCACAACATCCTACTGCACATGATGCTTCTGACATGGTTACGAGAGGTCTCAAATCTCTCAAAGAATGGGAAGATTGATGTGAGGCAGTAACAGACGTGCACCTGCATAACTTTGTCTCAGGGACTAAGCTCCCAAGTGGGTTTCACAAGCCTGAATTGCCCCAGATTGAATCCAAATGACCTGCGGCACGTGCAGTGATATATTCCACAAGTGGAACAAGCTGGCCAATCAGAATTGTGACAACAGACTTTCCCACCAGACTATACATCACGTTTTCAGTGACAGACAGATTAAAGCATGGCAAAGTGAAGATTTCCTGTTAACAACACCAAAGGCTGTGCACTAGATTGTAAAACTAGACTCTCAGTTATGAAATACATGTATCCTTTGAAATTATTTGCTGACTGTGAATTATTGGTATCAGCTGTGTTAGGTACATAGCTACTACCCAAAGATACAGAGATACTACCCATTAGTGCCATATGAAAATTTGTGCCAGACCAGGACTCGAACCAACACAAATGTTCATATGTCATTATTGAGTAGTAGGTCTGTACCTAATACAGCCGATGTCAAGGAATTTGCAGTCAGCAAATTAATTTTCAAAAATTTAGACTCCTGCGGATTGTCAAAAGTGTCTGTTATTTCAGACATGCATGTAAACATGTAACCTTGTGAAGCACATTGTTTCTCATTTGTACTTATGTATATATTTCTATGTATATCTTGACAATTCAGTGTGTTAGCCTGATGCTAAATAATAGTAAAAATAGTAACAATAATTTAATATACCAAAGAAAATAATCAGTTTTTGAATATATAATGTAACTGTATAGATAAAAAATGTTCTAACCAAATGGCAGCATGAGAACGCACAGATATAGACTTTAAGGATATTTTTAAGCTCCTTCTTCTGGTAGATGGGTTGAAGGGAAAGATAGATGGATGAAGGAAAAGGAGTGACGATATTTGATAAATGGGGAATGTTTGGAAAAGTCATCCAGAACTCTGCATCAGGGGAGACTTACCACATGGGATGAGAAAGAAAGACTGATTATCAGGGACTGCAGATGATGAGGTTTGAAAGCCAGAGAGCTGAAAGGTGGAAGATGGGATAATCAGCAAAATACAGATTACTGAAAAAGTATTGTGCAAGAGTTAATAAGAGCAGAAAGCTAAATGCATTGTATGTCGTAGGGGTGGGGAGCTGGAAGTGGGAGGATAGACAAGTCAGAAAGTAAGAGGTACAAAAAACTGAAAGGAAGTGAAGAAAGGAATAATTATTGAGCACAAATGCTGAGACTGAATAAATTATCTCAAATAAAGGCCAGGTGGGTGGCGATAACCAAGGACCTGTAACGCCAGTTGTCAAGTGCAGAGTCATGAGAAAATGGCATCTGTAGGCTGACAACTTGGTGGTAGCTGTACCAATTTAAAAGGCCAAACACCATTTACATAACAGCTGGTACAAGACGTGCTGTTTCGCAGGTGGCTGTGCCTTTGATAGTATATGATTTGCCAGTTATGGGGGTGGTTTAGGTGGTGGCAGGAGGGTTGGATAGGGTGTCTTGCAGTGGGGACAATAACAGGTGCAGGAGCCATAGGGTAAGGAAATGGGGGCAGAAGGAGTATAAGGTCTGACCATGACATTGTGGGGATTGGGGGTGAACTGAAAAGCTTTCTGGTTGTGGTGGGCAAAATCTTAGACAGAATAGCACTTTGCAATCCAATCCCAAAATATTTTCAACAGCAAACCTGATATTGAACCATGCCTTGAACAGTTCGGACTGTGATCCTAACTTGATTCACTGTCACTACCTCAAAATCATCCCTTACAAGCCTTCCAAGAATTCCTTACCTCAGCTTAGCTTCACAATCATTCCTCAGGTACCTACAAATCCCTAACTTGTCCTCTTCAGACATCTAGGCTCTTAATTTTCTAAAAAGTTATGGCTCCATCATTATCCTCCAAGCAGACATGGTATCTGTCACTGTGGTACTTGATCGATGGGACTATTATATAAGATAGGGTCTACGTCAGCTGTCTGACACCAATATGTACAGCATTTGCCATCAGGGTCCCATGCCTGTGATATAAACTGACCTACAGCCCCTCCTTAAAACTTCAGGCCACTCACAACAACTAAAACCTCAATCCACAGAACTTCTCATCCCACAAAAACCACACATCCTCACCTTTTACCTTCTTAGAATCCATAAACCCAATTACACTGGTCCTCCCACAGCTGCTGCCTTCAAAGCATCCACCAAACATTCATCTGCCGTAGTTGATCAACACCTGCAGCCCATGGCACAAAGACGTTTGCCTGTCACCATGAATGCCACCTCTCTCTATACCATAATCTCCCGTGTACATGGTCTGTCCACTGCTGAACATTATCTCAACAAGTGCCCACCTGATTCCAAATCTATGACATCCTTCCATCATCCTTCAACTTAATAATTACCAACAACTACTTTACCTCTGAAGGCAGACATACAAACACATCTGGCGCACGATCATGGGAGTCATGGAAACCAGGATGGCTCCTTTCCCTGCCAATCCTTTCATGGGTTGCTGATAAGGTTCTCCCCTGGGATCCAGTGGTTTCTTGCCAGTAAAGTGGGCTGTATGGTGTGCAAAAACTGTGACAGGAAAAAAAAAAATAACAAAAATTATGAACAATGCAAAAAAAAAGTGATAGGAAAAAATTACAGCAATAAATTGTGATGGGGAAAGATTATGTAAAAGATATAAAAGCAGACAGAAGCTTAAGAACACTGCAAACAGAAAGAAGAATTCATTGGAAACAGTGGCATCTAATGTGTTTTGAAAATAAAATAATGCAGGCCGTAACACTCAATCAGTGCAGTTTGGTGAAAAACAAATGCACAAAAATGTGAAAGTATCAAATACAAGCAAGGTAAGTGGTCGGCGAAAAAAAAAAGTTGTCAGATTTGCAAATAATTCTGTGACACATGATCAATAAGGATAATTAGCAAGATAGAATTACTGACAAAACATTGTGCAAGAGGTTTATAAGAGCAGAAAGGAAACCACATTGTACCTCATGGAGGAGGGGTGGGGTGGGGGATAGCGTGTATGTATGTGTGTGAGGGGGAGGAGATAGACAGGTCACAAAATCAGAAAATAAAAGGTGTGTACAAGTAAAAGGGAGTGAAAAAAGGAAAAGTTATTGTGCAGTAATTCTGAGGCTGAAAAAATTAACTTGAATTTAAGACTGATGGATGACAATAATGAAGAACATGGTGTAACACCAGTTTCCATCTTCAGAGTTCTACAAAATCTGTGGGAAGAATCCAAATGGCATGTCCGTAGAAACAGGCATCTAGTTCCCAGTACTGTTTCACAATCCTTTCACTGATCCCTACAATGAGACCCTGATGCACCCTCAACTGAACTCCACACACATTGTTCCCTAAAACCTGATGACTCCACATTATCATCACAGCAGATAGAAGATCTATCAGTGGGGTACTTGGTCGATTGAAGTATGCAAGCAAGGATCTATGTCAGCTGTCTGTGACTCCTCTACATACTTCATCTGCCATAGAGGTCCTGTCCCTGTGATACAAACTGACCTACAGTCCCTCCTTAAAACTTCCGGGCACTCACAAGAACAAACACCTCAATCGATATAACTTTTTACCCCACCCAAACCATGCATTCTGACCTTTTACCTCCTTTCTAAGTTATTTAATGTATTTGTATGGAGTGTAGCCACGTATCGAAGTTAAACATAGACGATAAATTGTTTGGACAAGAAGAGAATTGAAGCTTTCGAAATGTGGTGCTACAAAATACTGCTGAAGATTAGATGGGTATTTCACATAACTAATGAGGAGGTATTGAATAGAATTGGGGAAAAGAGGAGTTTGTGGCACAACTTTACTAGAAGAAGGGATCGTCAGATAGTGAAGGGAGACGAAAATTTAATAGTCATGGTTGACTGGAATTCAATAGTAGGGAAAAGAAGAGAAGGAAACGTAGTAGGTGAATATGGATTGGGAGTAAGAAATGAAAGAGGAAGCCACCCGGTAGAATTTTCCACAGAGCACAACGTAATCATAGCTAACACTTGCTTCAAGAATTATAGAAGAAGGCTGTATACATGGAAGAGGCCTGGAGATACTAGAAGGTGTCAGATAGGTTATATAATAGTAAGACTCAGATTTAGGAACCAGGTTTTAAATTGTAAGACATTTCCAGGGGCAGATGTGGACTCTGACCACAATCTATTGGTTATGAACTGTAGATTAAAACTGAAGAAATTGCAAAAAGGTGGGAATTTAAGGAGATGGGATCTGTATAAATTGACTAAACCAGAGGTTGTACAGAATTTCAGGGCCAGCAGAAGGGAACAATTGACAGGAATGGGGGAAAGAAATACAGTAGAAGAAGAATGGGTATCTTTGAGGGATGGAATACTGAAGGTAGCAGAGGATCAAGTAGGTAAAAAGACGAGGGCTAGTAGAAAGCCTTGGGCAACAGATGAAATATTGAATTTAATTGATGAAAGGAGAAAATATAAAAATGCAGTATTTGAACCAGACAAAAAGGAATAGAAATGTCTCAAAAATGAGATCGACATGAAGTGCAAAATGGCTAAGCAGGGATGGCTAGAGGACACATGTAAGGATGTAGAAGATTGTCTCACTAGGGGTAAGATAGATACTGCCTACAGGAAAATTAAAGAGACCTTTGGAGAACAGAAACCACTTGTACGAATATCAAAAGCTCAGGTGGAAACCCAGTTCTATGCAAAGAAGGCAAAGCAGAAAGTTGGAAGGAGTGTATAGAGGGTCCATACAAGGGCGATGTACTTGAGGACAATATTATGGAAATGGAAGAGGATGTAGATGAAGATGAAATGGGAGATATGATACTGCGTGAATAGTTTGACAGAGCACTGAAAGACCTAAGTCGAAACAAGGCCCCGGGAGCAGACAACATACCATTAGAACTACTGAAAACCTTGGGAGAGTCAGTCCTGACAAAACTCTACCATCTGGTGAGCAAGATGTATGAGACAGGAGAAATACCTTCAGACTTCAAGAAAAGGATAATAATTCCAATCTCAAAGAAAGCAGGTGTTCACAGATGTGAAAATTACCGAACTATCAGCTTAATAAGTCACAGCTGGAAAAATACTATCGCGAATTCTTTACAGACAAATGGAAAAACTGGTAGAAGCCAACCACAGTGAAGATCAATTTGGATTCTGTAGAAATATTTTAACATGTGAGGTAAGACTGACCCTATGACTTATCTTAGAAGGTAGATTAAGGAAAGGCAAACCTACATTTCTAGCACTTATAGACTTAGAGAAACTTTTGACAATGTTGACTGGAATACACTCTTTTTAAATTCTGAAGTTGGAAGGGGTAAAATACAGGGAGCGAATGGCTATTTACAATTTGTACACAAACCAGATGGCAGTTATAAGAGTCTAGGGCCATGTGAGGGAAGCAGTGGTTGGGAAGGGAGTGAGACAGGGTTGTAGTCTCTCCCCAATGTTATTCAATCTGTATATTGAACAAGTAGTAAAGGAATCAAAAGAAAAAATTCAGAGTAGGTATTGAAATCCATGGAGAAGAAATAAAAACTTTCAGGTTAGCCGATGACATTGTAATTCTGTCAGAGACAGCAAAGGACTTGGAAGAACAGTTGAATGGAATGGACAGTGTCTTGAAAGGAGGATATAAGATGAACATCAACAAAATCAAAATGAAGATAGTGGAATGTAGTCAAAGTAAGTCGGATGATGCTGAGGGAATTAGATTAGGAAATGAGACACTTAAAGTAGTAAAGGAGCTTTGCTATTTGGTGAGCAAAATAGCTGATGATGGTCAATAAAATGTTGACTGGCAATGGCAAGAAAAGCATTTCTGAGGAAGAGAAAATTATTAACATTGAGTGTAGATTTAAGTGTCAGGAATTCAGTTCTGAAAGTATTTGCATGGAGTGTAGCCATGTATGGAAGTGAAACATGGACGATAAATAGTTTGGACAAGAAGAGAATAGAAGCTTTCGAAATGTGGTGCTACAGAAGAATGCTGAAGATTAAATGGGTAGATCACATAAGTAATGAGGAGGTATTGAATAGAATTGTCGAGAATAAGAGTTTGTGGCACAACTTGACTAGAAGAAGGGATCGGTTGGTAGGACATGTTCTGAGGCATCAAGAGATAATCAATTTAGTATTGGAGGGCAACGTGGAGGGTGAAAATCATAGAGGGAGGCCAAGAGATGAATACAGTAAGCGGATTCAAAAGGATGTAGGTTGCAGTAGGTACTGGAAGATGAAGAAACTTGCACAAGATAGAGTAGCATGGAGAACTGCATCAAACTAGTCTCAGGACTGAAGACCACAACAACAACAACAAAGGTCCACAAATCCAACACTTCCCCCATCCCATAGTTGCCAGCTTTAAAACAACCACTGAACAAATATCTACCTTAGTTGATCACCACATGCAGCCTGTAGTACAGACTTCCTATGTATGTTTAAGTCACCAACCATTTCCTAGATCATCTGAAATCTGTTCCCATCTTGCTCCCATCACACACCTTGCTTTTCACCACTGATGCCACCTCACTCTATACCAACATCCTCCATGTACATTTTCTATCTGTTGTTGAACTTTAGCACCGCCAGTGCTTCCCTGATTCTATACCTTGTGAAGTGCTTCCTGTTCATCTTAATCAACTTGTTACCATTGATGCCATGACTTTCTGTACCAAAATCTCCCATATAATTGGCCAGTCTGCTGATGGATATTACCTTGATCGATGTCCTTGTTGTTTCAAACCCATGACTTATTTCCTGCTCACATTAACCAACTTCATAGTTTCAAACAACTGCTTTACTTCTGAGGAACAGACATACAAACAGATTAGGTGCATGGCCATGAGAGCCAGCATGTCTCCTTCCTATGCCAAAGTTTCATGGGTCCCTTGGTCTGTCCTGGGATCCATAAAACTTCAGGACCTGGTTTGATTTAGATGTGTTGATGACATCTTTACTATATGAAGGTGATGCTGATTTGTTAAAATTTCTGGAATCTCTAAATACCTTCTCCTTATTAGATTTCACTTGATCCTATTCTCATTCCCATGCCACTTTTCTTCATGTTGACCTTATCTTCACTAAGAATTAACCTACACATTTCTGTTCACATTAAACCTACTAAAAACAACAGAACTTGTATTGTGACAGTTTCCATCCATTCCATGTGATATGATCCCTCTCATTCAACCTTATCATTTGAGGTAAACATTTTTGTTCCAATGCAGACTCTTAACAATAGTAAACCAAAACTCTTACTCAACCTTCACTGGATGTAATTATGACAGTTTCAAATGTACATTTACCAGGTCATCACCTCCAGCCCTGGTACATCTTATACCTCGAAAAAACAACTTAGAAGTATTATATTGGTTCTGAATTTATTAATCAATTACTTCAGCAAAGGTATGACTTAAACTCCATGCTCCTTCTGCTCCCTTTTCCCAGCCTTATGGCTCCTACCCCTGTAAGTGTTCCCCCTGTAAGACTTGGCCTATCCCCCTTCCTACCACCAGTTATACAAGCCCTCTGACTGGCAAAACATATACTAGAAAGGCATAGACACCTGTGAAAAGACACATGTCATGTACCAGCTATTATGTAAACACTGTTTGAGCTTTTTCATTGGTATGAGGATTACCATTTTATCATTTAAAGTTAATGAACATAGATAGAAGGTGTATACTCACAAGACATAATATCCTGTTGCAGAGCATGCTCTTCAATATGACAAGTCATGAGCACAGTGTCTTTTACATGACATGTACCATCAGGATTCTTCCCCAGACACAATTTTCTCAGAACATAACAGGTGTGAAGTGACATTAGGATATTGCTCTTGGCTTCACCACCCACCTGTCTTGATTTACGTTAATTTCTTCAGTCTCAGTATTTCTTCTCAGTTATTATTCCTTTCTTCACTCCCTTTTAGTTTTCTATATATTTTATTTCCTGATCTGCCTTTTTTCCCCACCTTCTACCTTTACTGCATACAATGCACATAGCTTTCTGCTCTTATTAACTCTTGCATGATATTGTGTCAGCAATCTCTCTCTTGTATATTATGCTACCTTCCATTTGTGAGGTCTAAGTTTTTCATCTTGTCCGCTGGAGTACCCAACCATCCTGTCCAATAAGTCTGCTCTGACCCAGGGCTGATGGTGGCTTTTCTGAACTTTCTCTATTTCCTAAACCTCACTAATTCTTCTCCTTCATCCTTCTTCCTTCCTCTTCAGGGCCTGTGACAGAAGAAGGAGCCACTGGCTCCAAAAGCTTGCACATTTGTTTAACCTTTATATATGTTTTCTGGTGCCGCTGCTTGATGAGTAGATTTTTATCCATCCAATTACATTATTTTTTCAAAAATTGATTATTATTGTTGATATATTAAATGGTTTGAAGATATTTTTGTTTATTATGAATCTTTGTACTTGGTTCGCTTTATAATACTTGTGTGTAATTGCTTCTCCTCTATATTTTCCACTCAAAAAACTGTTTTGCAATGGTTGATTTAAATGTGTGATAATGGCAATCTGTAATATCTATGATAAAAATCTCCCTTTGTGTAAAGCTGGCACCAGTGAAACAGATCACCAATTAGGTATTTTTCTTGTGTTTCAACTATTGAAAATTTCAATCTTTTTGAAAATGCTCCATGATTAACTGACAAATTAGCAGTTCATATCAGTGGTTTATGAATGTGAAGAATAGTATTTTGATTAATTTCTTCTTAAATCCTCTTTATTGAACATTTTGATCTGTTGCTAATTAGAGCTTTTTTTACAGATATATGGTGGTGTAGATGACACAGCACCCCAACTCACCCAGCTCTGTCATACCCAAGAAAAAGCAATGAATTACTCATCATCTGGAAATAATATGTTTATTCGATTTGTCAGTGACTGGGTTTATTCTGGTAGAGGCTTTAAAGCTTCTTACAAGACAGTAGCATCACGTAAGCCATTTTTATCATAACCATTGAAGTAACTGCGATTCAGTAGTTATTCTAACATAATTTCAAAATCGTTTTAAATGTGTACATTAAGAACTACAGTAATAAAATAATTGTTCAAGTGTTATTACTATTAACATGAGTTTTAAAGAATGGGTATGACACATGTTGATTCATTGATTGTGATTCCAAATGCTTGTATATGATACCAGTAAGTAAAGTATACATTTTCCTTTTGTTTTCAAAGTGCAGTTTGAATGGCTGATTTAGTACATTCGTATATCAGTATTTTAGGTATTTTCTGTAATGAATATCTTTGTAAATGTGGCAGAACATACTAGATTTTTCAAATAGTACAGCACTTTGCACTTACATATTTCATATGTATTTATCAAGCTTTTGAAATAATTTCAGTTGTGTAAATGTGTGTTCCACGTATGCTGTAAGAAACATCTTCAGTTCCATTATTCGTTTTTACACTGTTCTGCAAATGTAAAATGAAAAAGATGAAACAGTCTAGGGATTATGTTATAAAATGAATTCCTTTTCACTATTTTCAGGTTGTGGTGGTCATTTAACAACTCCAAAAGGGTCAATTCATTCAAGCAATTATCCGAACAATTATGACCCCTATGATGACTGCATGTGGCTGATTGAAGTTGACACTAATCATCGAATCAATTTTACAGTCAGTGACATTGACATGGAATCCAGCTCAGATTGTTATTATGATTACCTTGCAGTAAGTTTTGATTTTCTCTTTTACAACCATATTGATTAAATGCAAGTAATTTCCATTCAGGATCGCAGAATTGTCTGATAATGGGATGGATTCCTTCAGAAAGTGAAATTTTGGTTGTTTCTGTGTTTCTCTATTTATTTGGTGCTACAAAGCAGCTGAAGTATGAATAACTGATGCTACTCTCCTTTTGAATACAGCTCTTCAGTTTTCCCCAACTCTTCTTCTTAACACTGTGAGTAGGGTAGTTGTGGTCTTAAAACAAAAGGAGAATAGTGCATTGAGTGCTGGAATCAAAGATTCAATGAACAGCAGTGCAGGCTAAGAGGTGGGTTTGTACTGTTCAGAGATACACTATTTTGCTGTCTTGTACATAACCCAAATGTGGCCTGGATTGGAAAGCTGTGGTTGTTCTTTACAGCAGGTTGTGGTTGACTCCCCATTGTCTTCCTGTTCGAGTTGATCTATGCCTTCATCTCAGGTGGTTCCTTTGTTGATGAGATGGTAAACTCCAGCTTTCCTATTTGCCATGGATTTGGAAGTAATGGTTCAGTTTGCTATTAATAGTAATGTTGAGCAGAACTTTCTTACATCTCAGCTGTATGTGACACTTTCACATACCATCAACTATGAGTTCTTATGGATTTTTACTTTTCTTCTTACAACTTCCATAGATCTCAAAATTCTGTTGGACTTGCATAATATCTTCATGTGCTAAATTTGTGTTCTGACAATGAAAGAAAATGAAGTCAAGAGCCCTGATCCCATAGTTAGACCTTCTTATGTTCATAAACAAATTGGCACTTTTGTCTCACTAAAGGATGACCTTGCTGGTATGCTGATTGAAGAACACCACAGTTTGGCTACCAGAAAACTGTTGCACTCATAATTTATTCACTGACACAAAATATTCTGTAATTACTATCAAGACATGAGAGTTTTCAGGAATGCGGATGTTTTATATTAATGCTCAGATTGAGACACAGCAAACAACTTCTGTAAAATTTTCCTAAGGACAAATTTTGACTAGTGCTAATCTACTCTAATAATTATGGACATTAACTTCAAGATTACTTCATATATCTATATGTCCATCTCCAGGGCTGACTCTTTATATAATAGCATTGACTATGTTAGTGAGAGTTTTAAATGTTCACATGATGCTGTGAGCTACACAGGCAGTGGCATAGTCATTAGTAGGCTGTCCTTAGCCATACAGGTCCCAGCAGAGGATTCAGACAAAGTGTGTCCCAAAATGTTCCACCTATCTCTATGTCCCATCCGTCACCTTAACCCTTCACACAATACATAGTCCTATGATGCAGTGACCCAAGCAATCTTCAGTTTAATGAAGAGAGACAGAAGGGCAGCTCTCCAATCCACATTGCAGACACCCATGTTGGTATTGAAGGAATCTTAGGCAGAAGAACAAGAATAGTATTAAAAATCCAATTAAATTACTCACTGGAAATAGTATAACTTTATGCTTCAACAACCTTGCATCTTTGACGAAGAAATTAAAGACCTTTATGGCAAGTTACAAGGATTGTTAAACAGAAGTAATTCACACTGTAGGATACTAATAATCAACTTTAATGCAAAAATGGGGACAAAGTTGAGAAACGACTCTTCAGTGGGATAATTGGGATTTGATTCCATGAATGATGTTAATTGTGCCCTTTAGGGACACTCTCAGCCTAGTGGCTACTGGGAGCTGCTATATTAATAAACTTCATGCATTTCTCAAGAAAAATTGAATCCGAAAAGGACAAACAAATTATGCAGGATGTGTCAGTTTTAAACCAATTCCAAATTTTTAGTGATCACAGGCAAATAGAACTGAAACTTAAGCTTGGGGGGAGGGGGGGCAGGATGTAGTAGTCAGAGAGAGAGAGGGGGGACAATGAGGAGATGGACAAAGAAAGGGGGGGCAGGAGAATATGAATAGAGAAAGGGATGAGGATAATATAGATGTAGAGGGGGAGGAGTGGGGATGGTAAGATGGACATAAAGAGGAGGAAGAGGAGATGTGCAGAGAGTTCATTGAGGAATGGATGTGTGCAGTACATGTGACACACACATATGTAGGCGATGCTGTGAATAACAAGCTAGTACTGTGATATATTATAGGGTGGAGTGGCTAATGAGGTATTCTATTACTTTAACTGGGGATTTACAGCTCCTTGACAATTGTCTACTGGCAACCAGTTATTCACTCTTATTATTAGCCACAGATACTATTAGGGAGAATATGTAATGGCACGTAAGTGTAAGACTGTGTACTCCTACAACAGTAGGCTCACGAGATTCTGTAATATATGTTACTTTCTGGAATTGTGGGTGAGTTGAAACACAACATTATTTATTTCACTAGACTTGTTGTTACTTTCTTTTTCATATAACTTCCATTGTACTTTGTTTTTCTATATTGATTATAAACTGCTTCAAACTGATCTTGGAGGCCAAGAATGATTGTGGTGATTGAGAATGAAAGTACAGCTGGTGCTCTTACTTCAGTCATTCCATGTTTACTTAATGTACCATCGCTTTATCCTGTATTTTCCATGATTTCTGATCATGGATATATTGTATATTAAGCTGAACCTAACAAGAAAATGTTGTTGTTGTTGTTGTTGTTGTTGTTGTGGTCTTCAGTCCTGAGACTGGTTTGATGCAGCTCTCCATGCTACTCTATCCTGTGCAAGCTACATCTCCCAGTACCTACTGCAACCCACATCCTTCTGAATCTGCTTAGTGTATTCATCTCTTGGTCTTCCTCTACGATTTTTACCCTCCATGCTGCCCTCCAATACTAAATTGGTGATCCCTTGATGCCTCAGAACATGTCCTACCAACAGTTACCTTCTTCTGGTCAAGTTGTGCCACAAACTTCTCTTCTCCCCAATCCTATTCAATACTTCCTCATTAGGTATGTGATCTACCCATCTAATCTTCAGCATTCTTCTGTAGCACCACATTTCGAAAGCTTCTATTCTCTTCTTCTCCAAACTATTTATCGTCCATGTTTCACTTCCATACATGGCTACACTCCATACAAATACTTTCAGAAATGACTTCCTGACACTTAAATCTATACTCGATGTTAACAAATTTCTCTTCTTCAAAAATGCAAGAAAATGTTAAGAATCTTATAGACTTCTACTGTCTAATATTGTTTATTTACCACAATTTCCTGATTACAGGACAACTGAGAATAGAAGACAACCCTCATTTTTGAAAAGATCCTAAAGAAAATTTTTATTTTGTAATGTATTCAGATTAATCAAAATCACAAACTGCTTTATTGATGTACAATATCTGCTCAAATAAGTTAACATCATATCTATGCCATTTATTGATTGCTTACTCTCTAAATCAGTCACCTGTATTATCATTATTTTTAACCACCACCACCAACATAATTATTTGTGATGATAGATACACATAACCAATGATAGGTTAGAAAGGAAGGAATGTGGTTCAATGTAAGAGCAACAATCGAGTTTATAATGTTGGTTGTCACAAATATTTGGCTGTTTCCTGGGACTATGTCACAATTTCTAAGGCAAAGGTGAGAGGGCAACCTGAGAACACAGCTGTTTTTTCCTGAGTAAATAGTGTATTTTGCATTTATATAGGCACGAGACTGTGACAATATTCCTTTGTTTGTTGCTTCCAAACATGTCATCTGCTTACTGCTCTCACATTGGCTGCATAGAATCAGCAACAGATACACCCTCTTCCATTTGGATTATACCTCTTATCAAGCATTGACAACACTGCTGCATGAAACATGTAAATGTGCCACTGACCCCTATGTAGACTTTTACCATCTCCTGGAGAAATTTATACTGTTCTCATGTATTCGTACAATTTTCAAGTGAATTCAGTTACGATTACAACTGGAGTCAGGCAAACTGCAGTTTCAACATTTTAGATCTCCATAAGAACTCAAGGTACATGGGATTCATTCCCATCATTGGCATGACAATAATATTGGCTGGCCGCTCACCATTGCCTTCCCACATTTGCCCTCGTACTCAACCTATACATCATGGTCCATCCGTATCCTACTCCCACTCCCAACACTTTACCATGGGGATCATATCATATCACAATCTAACCCTTCCAAATTCTTCAAAATAAGTCTGCATATGGCCTCAATTAAACAGTATAAAATGGTTAACAGAATAGTTTAATCTGGGAATGTAATATGACCCTTTATTTTTGAAAGATGAATTTGGGAAAAACGATACTATTATAGTCGGGTAGATGTTGTACATTACTGAATAAAAATGCTGTGTATGGTTTACTATGGTCCTATCTAGTGATTTACAAGTTTCCAAATCTAATTTTTTTTTAGGACTAAAGGAGGCCACTCATCCAAAAACAGGAGTTGTTAAGAGGCACACACCCAAATAAAAGAAAACTTGCAAGCTTTCAGAGTAACCGTTTTTTGAGCTAGAGTACAAGAACACACAGAAAGCACACACACACACACACACACACACACACACACACACACACACACACACACACACACACACACCTATTGTGGTGTGCATTTTGGCAGGCGGACTAGGAAGGATTGGGCTTTAAAGTGGATGTGGATGAGGTGGGTAGATGGAGAGAGGCAGGGAGAGCAGTTTTGTGTGGGTGGCTAACGGTGTGGAGGGAGGCAGCTCGTTTGCCTGATGGGAATGTTGGAGAGAGGTGTGGTACTTGCACGGGCTAGGCAGCTTGTGCATGGTTGTTGGCACCAGTGGGGAGCATCAAACACTGAAGATGAATGGGGGCATGAATTGGGAGGGGGAAAGAGTGGAGGAAACGGAAGTATTGGGGGGGGGGGGGGGAGGGGGGGCAGTGGGGTATCAGAGATTGTGGCCTTGAGGCCAAGATGATTAAAGGAGCAAAAGATTTGTTGCAAGGATAAATCCCACATTCGTAGTTCAGAGAAGCTGATGGTGAAGGGAAGGATCCATATGACCCAGGTTGCGAAGCTCTCAGTCACATTGAGCATAGTGTGTTCAGCTGGATGTTGTGCCACACCGGGTGGTCAACATTGTCCTTGGAAGCTGTTTGGCGGTGGCCATTCATCCTTTTTTAAGGTGGTTAGTTATTGTACTGACATAAAATGCTGTGCAGTATTTGCTGCGGAGTTGGTATGTGACATGATTGCTTTCAAGTGTGGGTCAGACTCTGATGGGACAGGGCAAGCCTGTCACAGGACTGCAGTATAAAGTGCTGGATGGATGTATCAAAAATGTCTTGTCCTTGGTCTTAAACAGTGATAATATCCCTCTCGTAAGGGACAGGGAGTGGAAGTGGCACAGTGATCTAGGGATGTTGAATAAGTTGGGTGAGCAACAAAATACCACTTTAGAAGTGATGGGAAGGATCTTGAGCAGGTTGTCCCTCACTTCAGGTCATGAAGATAATTAATAAGAGTCCGTATGAAGAATATGGTTGAACTGTTCGTCTGGAATGATAATGAGGCTCCTCCACCACCCCAAGAAGCTAAACAGACCGCCTCCTCCCTCCTCCCCCCTCCCCTTCCTTAGTCAGCCATTACCACCCTGGACGTGAACAACTTAACCATATCTTATGGAAGGACTTCGATTATCTATCATTATGCCCTGAAACGAGGGACATCCTACACAAGATTCGTCCCATCCCTCCTAAAGTAGTGTTCCATTGCACACCCAACCTATACAACATCATGGTCCATCGGTATCCTACTCCCACTCCCAACCCTTTGCCATGGGGATCATATCCCAGTGGAAGACCAAAGTGCAAGAACTACGCAGTCCCCCTCCCCAGTGCTCCATACTCCAGTCCTGTCACAGGCTTATCCTACATTTTCAGAGGCTAGGAGCCACTGTGAAAGCACCATATCATATCTGCTGTGAATGCAGCACAGCTTTCTATGTCAGTGTGATGACCAACCAGCTGTCCAACAGGACAAATGGCTACCATCAAACTGTTGCCAAGAACAAAGTTGACCACCTGGTGGGGCACAACTTTCAGCTGAGCCTAACTTGCTCGATTTCAATGGCTGCTTCACAACCCGGGCCATCTGGATCTTTCCCTTCTCCACAAGCCTCTCTGAACTGATGGGAGTTATCCTTGCAACACATCCTTCGCTCCCATAATCATCTTGGCCTCAAGCTTTGATGGCCCACTGTCCCCATGCCCTATATCCAACAGTATACCCTCCACACCTTGTCACCGCCTCCCAACTCATGTCCACATATCACCTTCAGTGTGCTTCGTATCCCACCATCACTGACAAATATGCATTTAATGCTAGCCCAAGCCTGCCACCCTTCCCTCCCACATTCTCAGCTGGCAAACTGGCTGCCTCGCTCCAAGCTTGTAACTACCCACATCCAGACACTCTCCTTGCCTTTTGCCTCTTTCTCTATCTACCCACCTCACCCAATGCAACAACCACCCAGCCCTAGTCCGCCTGTTGAAATGCAGCACTGGCTTTGCACATCCTGTGAGCACCATGCTGGAACATGAGTATGTGTATGCGATTGTGCATGCATGTGTGCGTGTGTGAGTGTGTGTGTGTGTGTGTATTTGCACTCTTTCTCAAAAAGTGATTACTCTGAAGGCTAGCAAGTGTTCTTTCTTTTTTTGTATATATCTGTCAATGGCTCAAAGCTTCTTCTTTTCATTGAGTGGTCTCCATTAGTCCTAAAGTATTACACTCTACCAGAACTTTCCTAAAATACTATAAACATAGCTTCTGATGTGAGCAGTGGACACCTTCACTGTCATGTTAATTCTTTTTGCAAACTAAATCAGAGGTTTTCTGTTCTGATTGTTCTCTGTATGCACAGAATGTTCACCTTTTTCATTTGAGTGCTCTTCTTGTATCCCCATAGAAACTTTAATGTCTCTAATTATTTTAATTGTGATGTTCAGATATCATCACACATTTTGTAAGTAGGTATCCATTTAAGTCTTCCAATGTGTGCACAGATCAACCTTGGTCTTATCTGTAAATTTCCCTTTCATGAATATGTGTATTTTGTATACATTGCTCCTCACATGTTAACGATCAGAAATTCTGTTACAAGGGAGGAAAATAATAATTAACTGTATGAATGATTCTACTGCAAGAAAGCTGGTGACATGTGTATTTCTTACTCTTCACTTCATACATGCCAACGCTGTGTTTGTTGCTTTTTGGTTTCATAACTGATTTGTAACATTTCTTTGATGAGTTTACTCACTAATGAGATATTAATTAAAATTTTATTTCTTGTATTACTTCTCAATCCCTGTAATTCTTGGCGGAGGATATTCATGACTGTAAAAATTCAAATGACAAAAATATGTTATGATGTTTCTTCTTTAAATGTCTCAGATCATCAATATTTAAATTTCCCTTAAGCCATACTGATATTTTTACTCTGCAAACACATAAACATTTAAATATGTTTCTCTAGAAAAATCCAGAAGCAGAATGGGAAAATTTGTAAATTACTACTACTAAAAATTAAGTTCAGTAAATTGAAACTTTCAAACAATGGAAACTACCGGGAGAAATATCAGCAATGCAGGAGCAGGTAGATTGCTACTTCTGTAAAGAAGACAACATTAAGTTTCAGACAAGCACAATTAAAAGACATCTACGTAAAGCTTTCGACCATAGCCTTCATCAGCAAAAGAGAAACATACACCATTCATACACACAAGCAAGCACACCTTATGAACACATGATCACCAACTCTTTAGAGGTCATGTGTGCATGAGGTGTGCTTGCTTGTATGTACGAAGGGTGTGTGTTTCTATTTTTCTGATGAAGGCTGTGGCTGAAAGCTTTATGTACGTGTCTTTCACTTGTGTCTGTCAGTTTTCTTTGTGGTGAGCAGCAATCTATCTTTTCCTACATTGTTGTTTAAATTCAAACTGTGGTGCCTGTGCCTGTTCATTTCGTTTTTCAGAAACATCATTCTGTCTAAAAGGTTTATCTGACTCATAAATGATAATTCCTTCCATCTACAAGCAATATGTGGATATGAAATATATCACTGTATCTTCAGTGATTGTCTTTTTGAGAAGCATAGAGAACATAGTGTCAAATCCTTTATAGTGTACTGCCCTTTCTTTTGGGCTCCATTGCAGTATGATGAAATATATCAAACACTCTTTAGCCTGCCTTAGCCTGCCTTCTGTATGTTCAGTAAATTAATATTTTTAATTATAAGGGCCATAAGCATAATGATTATTTTTTCTAGATTTATGATGGTTCATCAACAGACAATGAGACGCAAATGTTAGCAAAACTCTGTGGCTCTAGCGCACCACAACCAGCGTGGTACCTTTCTACCTCCAACAGCATGACGATAAGATTCAAGAGTGATGGTTCTCGCTCTTCAAAAGGGTTTCTGGCAAATTACAGTGTGGTGAGTATAGGCCTAATAGTAAAATAGGAGACAACAAGTCCAGTAGGATTGAAAAAAACAGTTACTTACTAGTTATGATATAAATACTTTGTATAAATATTACAACAAAAAATGGAAAACTGGCTGCTTTTAGTGAAGTATTGTTAAAATTGTCTTTTTCCTTTTGTAGCATGCAAATGCCAGAAACCTGCTGGATGCACTTATTTGCTATTAGCTTTGTACCTTGTGCACTCATTACTTCTCGCAGTTTGTCTCAAAATACACTGGACTTAATTGATATAACTATATTACCATTAGCTAACAGGTTTGCATCTGTTGCTTTATGCTTTGTGCGCTCATTACTTCTCGCACTTGGTCACAAAATATACTGGACTTAACTGATACACATGTATTATCATTAGCTAACCAGTTTGCATCTACTCAGGGAGCAACACCTTGAGTCTAAAAGGTGGAAATAAATGTAGTCTTTATGTTAGCACCAAATTATGATATAATGGTTTCTGGACTTTGGGAAATCCTTTACGAAGTTAACAAAGCTATGAAGCCATCATGCACCTCCAATATGAGTACCTTATGGGGGGCTAAGAATTGTTGATGAGCAAGAAATTGATTTAAATGAATAGGGAGAAGGTCATGGTTTTACTTTGAGGTGACCAATGGTTGAAGAAAACTTTAACAGCAGGCCATAAGTGAAGTTGATCTATAGGAAGTACATCTTCTGGGGATATTAGAAATCACAGCAATATTTTTGAAATCATCCTCAATTACATAGCTGAGAGTTTTGAAGAAGATTGGTATACCAAAGGTATCAACTTCATATTCTCACCATTTTTGTTTCTAGCCATGTCTTCCAATTTTACATTCTATAATTAATAGTGCTGTATGTGTCCCAAATCAAATCTTTTTTTCCTTAAACTTTCAATTTATGTCTATATCCTTCATTTTTACTCATTTGATGTCAGCCTGCACCTCCTTTTCACTTTCATATTACACCTGACCACCTAGGGTTGTCAGAAATTTTAACAACATTCTTAAAGGCATTATAGTTATGTAAACATGCATTACATATCAAAACATGTTCTGAATTGCTCACTTGCTAAACCATTAGTTGCATTCTGTGTAAACATCTTTGATCAGATTGGTGATGGTCTGTTGATGGTCTGTTCCTTTGAGATAATACGTTCTGCTGAAGTCTGTGTTTTGGATCATGGGATTCATCAGAGATTTTTGCAAACAAGGAACCTCTCATTTCTATTCACCACTGGTTTCCCTAAATACAATGTGCCACATGCCTTTCTAAAATTGTGTTGTCATCATCTATCAGCAATTTGTGTGGGTCTTTAATTAAGATATTTTTTCTTGTTATCAAGTTTGGTTGTTTTTCGTAGGAAATACTGGGAAAGATGCTGAACGTTCTACTGCCTAAGTGATTTAAGAGTCACAGAAAATGTAAATTGCTCAACACGTGGGGCGTGAGGTCTCCACAGTACATCGATGTTGTCGCCAGTGGTCGGCGGAAGGTGCACGTGCCCGTCGACCTGGGACCGGACCGCAGCGACGCACGGATGCACGCCAATACCATAGGATCCTACGCAGTGCCGTAGGGGACCGCACCGCCACTTCCCAGCAAATTAGGGATACTGTTGCTCCTGGGGTATCGGCGAAGACCATTCACAACCGTCTCCATGAAGCTGGGCTTCGATTCCGCACACCATTAGGCCGTCTTTTGCTCACGCCACAACATCGTGCAGCCCGCCTCCAGTGGTGTCGCGACAGGCGTGAATGGAGGGATGAATGGAGACGTGTCGTCTTCAGCGATGAGGGTAGCTTCTGCCTCGGTGCCAATGATGGTCGTATGCGTGTTTGTCGCCGTGCAGGTGAGCGCCACAATCAGGAATGCATACGACCGAGGCACACAGGGCCAACACCCGGCATCATGGTGTGGGGAGCGATCTCCTACACTGGCTGTACACCTCTGGTGATCATCGAGGGGACACTGAATATTGCACGGTACATCCAAACCGTCATCGAACCCATCGTTCTACCATTCCTAGACCGGCAAGGGAACTTGCTGTTCCAACAGGACAATGCACGTCCGCATGTATCCCGTGCCACCCAACGTGCTCTAGAAGGTGTAAGTCAACTATCCTGGCCAGCAAGATCTCCGGATCTGTCCCCCATTGAGCATGTTTGGGACTGGATGAAGCGTCGTCTCACGCGGTCTGCACGTCCAGCACGAACGCTGGTCCAACTGAGGCGCCAGGTGGAAATGGCATGGCAAGCCGTTCCACAGGACTACATCCAGCATCTCTACGATCGTCTCCATGGGAGAATAGCAGCCTGCATTGCTGCGAAAGGTGTATATACACTGTACTAGTGCCGACATTGTGCATGCTCTGTTGCCTGTGTATATGTGCCTGTGGTTCTGTCAGTGTGATCATGTGATGTATCTGACCCCAGGAATGTGTCAATAAAGTTTCCTCTTCCTGGGACAATGAATTCATGGTGTTCTGATTTCAATTTCCAGGAGTGTACAAGTGGGTTGGTTATAAATTTGAGCATTTACATTATGTATATGGGATCAAGTCTGTTGATATCTGTATGAGTCCTTCTCATGGAATGGGATAGGGTAGTGACCTTATTACTTGATGGCCATGGAAGATAATTGCATAGTCATATTGTTATCCTATTGGTATTACTCGCAGACAGTGAGTGGTGATTTGGAAGTAATGCTGATATTATATTTATTTATTGATTTTTATTTCTTTATTGATTTATTTAACATGATAAGATTAGGATCATCAGGCTCTCTCTTACATCTAACGGGACACCCTTCATATGTTTTAATAGGCACATTAAAACTACATCTAGTAAAATAAACCATTATAAAGGTACAATATGAAAAATACATACAAATACAGTTTATGTTCATTGATGATAAGTTCTGCAATAAATATACATTATGATAAACACAGATTTTAGATAGGAGTGCTATCAGTAGTGGGTACGAGGGAAACTGATGGTGAAGGGAGGAGAAGAATAGGCATGTGATGAAACACAGTTAAGGAAATACAAGGGAAAAGAAGATTGCGTAACTAATGGAGATAGAAGAAGGGGAAGAAGAGAAAGGAGTAAGATAGGAGACACTAACTTTGCTATTTGACAGATGGGAAGATTGGCCTTGTACATTAATTTTGTGGAAAATGTTAAGAGGATGACAGTAGACAATGGTTCAACTTCTTAAAAGCAGCAGGCTATTGAATTTTGTTAAAAGTAAGGGGGAGTTGGTTCCAGAGGTGGACAACAGCAACAGAGGAGTAGTTTGCAAATGTTTTTGTTTTGTGAGCGGTCACAGCTAGGATGCCAAATAAAAGTGACCTCGTGTTTTGATTATGATGGCATAAAAGGTTTTTAATCTTTGAAGCAGGGTACTGGGGTGTTTGTGCAATGAGGAGCCAGTGAAGTAGACATAGAGTGTGGTAGTCATGCAATTTGTCTAGCTGCAGCCACCCTAGCTGGGAGTATGAAGCACTAACATGATCATATCAGCAAATGTTGCAAGTGTAACACACAAAGGCATCATGGTACTTCTAGTCTTCTTTTGTTTGCATTACTCATGCCATGTTGAATTACATCACAATAGTGGAGGTCCTGTAGAACAAGTGCTTTCACTAGCTGGTTAAAAAATGGTTCAAATGGTTCTAAGCACTGTGGGACTTTACAGCTGAGGTCATCAGTCCCCTAGACTTAGAACTACTTAAACCTAACTAACCTAAGGACACCACACACATCCATGCCCTAGGCAGGATTCGAACCTGTGATTGTAGCAGCAGTGCGGTTCCACTCAGCCACAATGGCCAGTGCTTGAGCTGGCATTTCACATCCTGTGGAAATACGTTCTGAAACTTTTTGAGAGCATAGAGTCAAGCGGACATCTTCAGACACACTGCGACTGTATTCTCTGCCCGGTTGAGATGGTCATCCAGAGTTACTCCTAGATTCTTAACTTTTATTTATTTTATTTATTTGAGATATATATTCCATAGATACAGTATGGCATGGTTACGCATGGATGTGGAACGACTCAAAGCAGATACAATATAGGTATCATACAATACAATACATACTGGTATATTACTCATGGTAGATGAATGATTCAAAACTGGTACAATACAGTAATATAATAGAGATAATAAACAATACAATACAAAAATATTGAAATACCGCCAAGCAAACTATGAGGCATTGTTTGCAGAAATCTGAACTTATTAATTTCTGATGAGCTATTAAGAGTAAGATTGTGTCTTTTTTTCATTTAGTTTAAACACCAGGACTCTAACTTGAAAATTTTAGAAGATAAGATTATCAAGTATAACTGAGGGAAGAACCACAGACAAACTAGATTACATGATAGTATCAAGTATAACTGAGGGGAGAACCACAAATAAACTAGATCACATAATAGGAATTAATAACAGGATTGAGCTTTATTCATAATAAGTTTTGAGATTATTAGCTTTACTAAGAGTGTATTACCCAATTTCCATTGTGCCGTTTATTTTTGGGGTCTTCTTTTACATGCAATAGTTGCTGCTGCCTTCTTTTACAGCCACTAGTTGATACTGATAGAAGTGCTGAAGCTAAGTGCTATGGCTGTTCTGAAATGTTGGCAGATTGTAAATGTTCAAAATAATTTTATTTAATTCCACCTATTCTGCCCTGTTTGTATTATTATTTACCTGAAATTACTGCCTTTTCTGTAATGCTACCTCATTCGATTGGTGAGTTTCTCTTCTTTTATATTTTCTGTTGCATGAGTAGTTTTAAATTAAACAATTTCCCTGTTTGCTTACGTCTGTATAACCAGTACTTTCAAAGATACTGAACTTGTTGCTTAATTACATTAGGTATACCTCCCTGTTCTGAAACAAATTCTCAGAATCTGTATACCTGACTTCTGCCTGAAGAGGCTGTTTCATTGGAGCTTTGTGTCTGTCTGGTTGTTGCTGTTTTCTGTTTGGCTTATTCTGGAAGAAAAATGTGTTCTTCTTTGCAAAATGTGCTAACACAATATCTGAACAATGGAAACTCCAGGTTGGTATATTAGTAATACTAGGAGACAGATAGACTGCCAGTCATTGTAAAGATGAAATGTTGAGTTGTAGTCAAGCAGAATGAGAAGACTGTTGCACATGTAGCTTTTGTCCAAAGCTTTCTTCAGAAAAGAAAACATAAACATTCATTCACACAAGCAAGCACACATCACATGTACAAGACCACTATCTCTGGCAGCTCTGACAAGAATGCATTTTTCTGGAGAAAGCCTTGTTCGAAAGGTAAATGTGTAACAGTGTTTTCATTGTGCCTGTCTGCAACTCAACATGTTATCTTTAGGGTGAGTAACAATCTATCTTTTTTCTAGCATTGTTGATATTATGATATCTTTAATATTTGAAGTGAGTTCAATGAAAATAACATAGGTCTCATATTTTAGATGTGTGGTGCAAGAATTGTGACTGAAGATGCTGGTCAAATTTCACTGGAGGACTTTGTCAATGCTTCACCACATGCTAGTCGAAACTGTACATGGACAATTGTTGGTGCATCACCTGGTGAGTAGATAATATTATATTCAATATTAATTTTTATTTTTTAAAGAAATTTCCACCAAATGACTGTTAATTGTTCATTTATGGAAACTCCAGGTAGGAACATCAGGCACAGTTTGAATTTAAACAACAATGTAGGAAAAGATAGAATGATACTTACTATAAAGAAGATATGTGAAGTTGAAGACAGTCGCTATTAAAAGACACTTATTTAAAGCTTTCAGCTCCAGTATTCATAAGCAAAAGAGAAACATACACCATTTATACACACAAGAAAGCTCACGTCATGAGCACATGACTGCCAACTCCAAAGATTTGTGCATGTGCAAGTGACCGTTTCTGGAATCAAAAACACAGGTTACAGTCACTCAAGTTGACACAAATGACATCTGTTGCCTGGTATTGCAGACAGTCTTAGTTCTCGCTGGAGACTGGCAGGAGTTGTTAACATGCCTAACTTCACTTGTGGTATTTCACTGCAGTTGTTGATTTTTGTAATCATTATGATAATTGATTGGTAATCTCTGGTATGGAGCCAAAAGGAGGATGTGACCCATAAGTTTTGTTAGCTCCACGATAAGGTTATCATTAAAGTCCTTGACTTCCACTGCAGTGTGGTGGTTTATATACATACTCTGCATATTTCATGTTTGCACCATACACTGTAAATGGTCACTTGGGTAGCAGATTATATGTGAAATGGTAAATAGCTAGTTAGTTAGTTTCATGTTCGATAGATTATTTGAACAGTTGTATTATCAAAAGGATGTGGTACAACTATATTACAGGATATGTATAATTGTTTAATGTTAACACTAATGAACACATGTATGTTATGTCCTTGGTTTTTTTTCCTCCTCCCCCCTCCCTCTCACCCCCTGTACAACTGGAAGAAAATTCTGAGTAACAAATTGTTATGATTAGTCAGAATTGAACATGAGGAAAGGCAATATTAAATACTTGTTCACTGCTGAAGCATTTACAGTGAAGTCCCAGAAATGAAATCTCTACAAGAAAGCACCTGGCCCTATATAGTACTGGTAACATGAGATATAGCTGAAACCCAAAGTTAAAAGCTGGGAAATGTTCCACAACATGTGAAATACTTATCAGAAGATAGTTAAGACTAACAAAGGATGAGCAGAAATGTTTGGTCATCAGGTGCAAATGTAAGCCGCCATCAATTGCACATGGACAAAAGTAACAGGAGTTGGAGTTAGATTAATCAGATAAATCTGACCACCAAAATACAAGGTAAAATCATGAAGTGTCTCACAGGCATTGAAGTCATGTTTTGTACAGAGTTGTAACTGATCCACTAGATGTCAGTAACATACATTTTAGCTGCCCATTCTAACTAGTTTCTTACAAAATGTCAGTTGCAGGTAATCCATCAGCACTGTAGCATAGTACTTTGGCAGTGCACAAGAAGTATTTTCCAACTCTATAGTATTTGTGTGTGAGTGATGTGAACTGGAAGTGGACATTTTGTATTTATGATTGTATGGAGCACCATGAGAATTGACACCAACAAGATGTTACTGGTTTTACACCACATCAAATTACTGTCTTCATACCAGAAGTACATGAAGACGAAAGAGACATTGCAAGCACTATCTGCATCTACATCTATATCTATACTCTGCAAACCACCATGAGGTGCATGGAAGAGGGTTCATCCCATTGCACCAGTTAGGGTTCCTTCCTGTTCCATTCAGGTATGGAGTGTGCGACGAATGATTGTCTGAATGCCTCTGTGCATGCAGTAATTGTTGTAATCTTATCCTCATGATCCCTATGTGAGCAATATGTATGGGTTAGTAGTATATTTGTAGTGCCTTCTTGGGATAATTTATGTCCATCTTCAAGAGTCTTCCAGATCAGTTCCTTCAGTAATTCTCTGACACTCTCTCACAGGATTAAAGAATCTGTGGCCATTTGTACTGCCCTTCTCTGTACATGTTCAACATCTCCTGTTAGTCCCACACACTTGAGCGATATTCAAGGATGCCTCACATGAGCAATTTGTAAGCAATCTCCTTTGCAGACTGCTTGCACTTCCTTGATATTCTACCAATAAACCTAAGTCACCACCTACTTTCCTGATTTACTTACAACTGAACCTATGTGATCATTCCATTTCATATCCCTACAGAGTGTTACACCCAAGTATTTGTATGGGTTGGACAATTGCAACAGTGATTCATTAATTAATGATGGCTCACATGAGCAATTTGTAAGCAATATCTTTCGTAGACTGCTTGCACTTCCCTGATATTCTACCAATAAACCTAAGTCATCACCTAGTGCAAAATTTTGCATTTCTGAACATTTAGAAGAAGTTGCCAGTTTCTGCACCATGTTGAAATCTTAACAAGATTTGACTGAATATATATGCAACTTCTTTCAGGTAGTACTTCGTTACACATAAGTGTATCATCTGCAAAAACCCTGATTTTAGTATTAATATTGTCTGCAAGGTCATTAATATGTAGCATGAACACCAAGCGTCACAACATAATTCCCTGGGGCACACTCGAAGTTACTTCTACACCTACTCCATATGATCATACTTTTGACAATAAGTGATTTTGTACTGAGTCAAATGCTTTTCGGAAGTCAATAAATACTACATCTACATGGTTGCCTTGATACTAAGCTTTCAGTATATCATGTGAGAAATGTACAAGTTAAGTTTCATGTGATCAATGTTTTCGAAATCCATGCTGGTTGACATTGAGGAGGTCATTCTGTTCTAGATGCCTCGTTATGTTTGAGCTCAGAATATGTTTTGAGGTTCTACAATGAATTCATGTCAAGGATATTAGACAGTAGTTTTTTGGATCACTTCTACTTTTACTACCCTTCTTGTAGGTGGGTGTGACCTGTGCCTTTTTCCAAGAACTGGGCACAGTTTTTTGTTTGAGATATCTACAATAGATTATAGTTAGCAAACAGGCTAAATCAGACGCCAATTCAGTAAAGAATTTGGCAGGGATTCCAATTCAATTCAATTTTTTTAAAATTTCAGCTGTTTTTCTACACCACTGACACTGATATTCATTTCATTCATCTTTTCAGTGGTATGAAGATTCAATTGAGGCAGTTCTCATGGATTTTCCTTTCTAAAGGGTCATCTGAAAATCGAGTTAAGGAGTATGAATTTTGCTTTGCTTCCCTCAGTATCAGTTCCTGTCTCATTCATTAGGGACTGGACACTAACTTTTACACTTTCTACTCAGTAATCTCTGTTTCTTTACAAGTTTCTTTACAGTGACTGTATACCATGAAGTTTCCCTCCCATTATGAACTGTTCTACTGGGTTCATATCTATCAAGTCCATGGTTTACTTTTCTTTTAAAATTGAGTCACAATCCCTCTGCATCCTCCTGCCTGTGCTGAAATTTCAAGCTGCCTCATTTAGATATACCACTACCAATTTTTTTCTCTAGTTTACTGAACATAGAGATCTCTCTGCATGTTCTAGTTGTCCTGTGTGCTTTGGTAATCACTGTTGCCATAACTGCTTCATAGTCATTGATACCAGTTTTGATGTGGACATCCTCAAAGATGCCAGGTCTCATTGTTGTCATTAGGTCTAATGTATTGCCACCTTGGGTGGGTTTACTGGCTGTAGTTTTCAGAGAAGGCATTTAGCAAAGTTTCACAGGATGTCTTATCTTTGATTTGGTCAAGATACTTGAAGATGCCTCTATCACTGAAATCCTGCCCAATTTTTTGGGTGTTCGAGGAAAGCTGTAGTGAGTGTCTTAACATGTAGCGAAACCAAGGTGAAACTGTGTCCAGATGTCATATGGTTGACGTCCACAACTCGCTACAGATGTCATAGGCTGGGCAGACTTGTAAAAGAGGACAGGCAGAAGTAACATCAGACCTTAATGCTTAAAAGAGTACAAGTTTGCCTGAACAGACAGTGCACTGAACATTCCTAACGATGGGCTTTCACAGCCGATGAACCATGCATGTGTCCATGTTAATGCAATGACATAGGCATTTATGGCTGAAATGGGCACTTGACCATTAGCACTGGGCTTCGCACAGTGGTAGAGCAACGCATGGTCAAGTGAACTCCCATACCTTCTTCATTATACTGATGGGAGGGCGCATATCCATTGTCTTCCAGGGGAACAACCCCTTGATGCCTGTACAGTGGGATGGAGACAATCTGGCAGCAGCTCCATAATGCTCTTGGCATCCATATGTCCAGTGGAATTTGTGCAAAGCACCATGATGGCCAAGAAGTATCATATATTGGTCGTGGAACACCTACACTGCTTCATGACGATCATCTCTTCCAATAGCAGTGGTATTTTTCAACAAGATAATGTGCCACATCACAATGTCATAAGTGTGATGGAGTGGTTTGAGGAACACAGTGATGATTTCTAGTTGATGTGCTCTCCCCCAGATTCATCAGATCTTAACCCAATAGAACACATCTGGACTGTGAGTGAATGTGATGTCAGACCTCATCAATCTCTTCCCTGGAATTTGTGGGAATTAAATGTTTTGTGTGTGCAGTTGTAGTGCCAACTCCCTCCAACAACATTCCAAGGCCTTATTACTTCCATGCCGGAATGCACTGCCACTGTCATCTGTGTCAAAGGTGGACATACTGGCCATTAGGTAGGTGTCATAATGTTCTGGCTGATCAGTGTATACATCACTTCAGAAGAGTCAAGGATAAGAATGATGTATCATTTTTGTGATATTATGAACAGTAAGGGAGAAAACATGAGAAATTCAAGGTCTTATCAGAGCATGTTTGTTCTACTTTTCAAGAGGCAAGGGCTAATTCCATGGCTGTGTATGATTTTGATGTATGGAAGTGGGCTCGCACAAAAGCTAGAGCACTTGGATTGATGGATTTCGAAGCTGGAGCTATCTTGGTGTGCATTTGGTGTTGAATTGACTGATGCTGTCATTCCTAATTATTCTGCAGCTGAAATTCTAAATAGCAATGACTCTGGATTTAATTATGACCTTCACACAGGCGGCACACTATCTACCATGGATGAACAAGACTAGATTCTTGTGCTGCAATCAACATCTTGAAGATCACATTCATATACAATTCAGCAGCCCATTATTTCTATGGAAGGTAGACTTCTTTCTCCACTACTCTTTGTCAAGTTCAATTGTGTTGCCATTAAAAACTTTTCTAGTAAAAGATCAAACCTTTATTTGCAGAGCTTAAATCTGCTGCACTAATCAGCCTTATTAGAATCTAGAAATTAGTGGTAGTTCTGAGTAACTGTGTTCTGCAGGAGGGAACCATGTGGCACAGTATCTTAAATACATAAGATTTGAGTTACTCAACACCCAACTACACAGTTATATCATTTATCCAATGTACATATTATTGTTTACATTTGTTTTTAACAGATTTGTACATCATGACCCACAAATGCACTTAATAACAGGTATGTACAGCTAAATGGAAAAAAATAAATAAATAATCATCGTCTGTAAAGTTTGGAAGGTAGGAAGCGAGGAACTGGCGGAAGTAAAGCTGTGAGTATCGGGCGTGAGTGGTGCTTTGGTAGCTCAGTTGGTAGAGCACTTGCCCGTGAAAGGCAAAGGTCCCGAGTTCGAGTCTCGGTCGGGCACACAGTTTTAATTTGCCAGAAAGTTTCAATCATCATCATGTTGTGCCTGTGTTTCCTGTCTTATTCAGTATTACAGCACCATGTATAAGAACAAGCAATCATGTCGTTGGAACATCTGCAACTGAGCATTGTAGCATATGTTAAAAATATCGATACAGTTGTAAGGTCCTTCTATTTAACACACGACCAGTTTTGCGCTCTTATACACCAATCTTCTGGTGTTGTAAGTTAGTACTATAACCACCAAATGCTGTGGTGAATGGATACGGATGAAAGACATATGAGAAGGTCTTAGGAAGTTGTGGTTCTGTGTAAAAGCAATGAAAAGATCCAAGAACTTGATGCACCCATATTTAAATAGAAATTACATTAAGTTGCCTGTCAGTTGACTTTTTTTGCAGTAATGACACATGAAATGTGTAACTAACCTCTAAAGGAGCACATCTGCTGGATCATAATCCAAGTCCTTCATTCCTATAACCCTCCTGGCCACTCCAACCCTATACACAACTTCCTTCTTGCCTGCACACCTACTTTGTCTATTCGTCATCCCTATTTCTCTTCTTGTGTCTAACTTTTACTGGAGATAGTGTGTCACAGGTCTGCTTGTACAATCTTAGGTTAGACACTGATGACATAAAGACAGATGTCTGATGGAACTGTGTACTACCATCCCCTTAGAAGCTCGGTATGTGCTGAGTTGAAAGTGTTGTTGCACAATAACAGTGAAGTACTTGATAGGCTACACTGTGATACCCAATCTGATGCCTGCATCTTTAGCCTCACTCTTGAGGCTCTAACAAAATGAAACAAAAATTGGAATCTCAGACTTTGCAATAAAATATTAACAGATTTTGTGTTATTTCACAACATTATTGAACACTATATGTGAAGCAAATGTTTAAATGTATTGTATGTTATCAAATACATGGTCATAATTAATATATGACATGTTAAGTAATCATTTTACTGTTTTATTTTCTAGATGATCGTGTGACACTTACCATAACCCACCTGGACTTCCCACAGACTAGTGGGCCTGACTGTTATCCAGAATATTTAGAGATTCGTGATGGTGAAAATGTTAATGCTACACTCCTGGGGCAGTACTGTGGTTCCAGAATACCACCACATATTACCAGCCATGGCAATGCACTTTTTCTTAATGCTTTTACAATGAGTGGTGTACATGATGGTAGATTTATTGCATTTTATTCTGTTGCAAGATCAGGTAAGGAAAACAGGAATTATTGTATCATTAAGTATTTTACTTTGATTGCAATGACAGTGCGACATAAACTCACCATTTTTCCTCTCTGTATTAGTTATTAATGATATTTTAGATATACTTTTCCCATGTGGAATGTTTCCCTCTATCATATTTATTAATGATTGAATTGCATATGATTGACTATCAACCAAAATCTTATAAATAACCAGGAAGGTGAAAATTAGGAAGTTTTTCTGTATTTGACAGTGTAAGTGTTCATTTCTTGATTTCTATAATACTGGAAAAAAATAATGGAATGAACAAAGATTTCCACCAATTATGTAGCAGAGGGACTGATAGCACAGACAAGAACTGGAATAAAGAAAACATCCTGTAAATTTATATTCTTTTTGGAGTGTACTATTAAATGATTTCACTATATATCTAGTGCCTAATTTTATTGATTTCATGGCTTCTAATACCTGATTTGGACATTCAGACAACTGGAGGATCTCAATACTGTAATTTCCTCAAAACTTGGACGAAATCACAAATGATTCCAGTGTTAAAATGTGGAAAATCTGCATATGGGCCAGAAAATTACAGGCCATTATCCTTGTTATGCCATCTACTCAAAATCTTTGAGCAAATGTTGTTGAATCGTTTGGGTCAAGTTATAGAACCAGCTTTAGTACAATAAGAAACAGGTTTCAGACCAGGAAAAAACTATACATCTTAGGACCTCAGTCACACAGTTTATTGAGAGAATGGCTTTGAAACCCAGAATATTGTAGGCATAGCTTTTATTAACTTGACTGCTGCTTGTGGTACTGTCGGACAAAAAGCATTGTCACAAAAGACCTAAAGGATAACAAAATATTATGGATTCAACAAGCTTATTCAAAGTTTACTCCAGAACAGTAGATTTTATGTGGACTTCTATGGTTAGTGTAGCAAATGGAGGTGTCAAACAAGAGGTTTGCCATATGAAAGTGTTCTTTCACCAATGGTATATAATGTTTATGTCAATGACAACCCATTTTTGGTGAACACAAGGAGTAGGCTTTATGTCAATAATGATGGGCAAGCAAGTCAAGGAAATCTTTTGAACATGTTGAAACCCACATGATAGACATGGAGGTAGCTAAGTGCCTATTACTCTAACAACCAGCTTTTCTGAAATGCAGCTGAAACATCTTAAACACAATCAGGCATGCTGCAAATTTGACATCACATGGCAAGGGATACATTTAGTAAATATGACATATCAAAAATATTTGTTAGTCACTCTGGATCACACTCTGACTCACAAGCAGCATTGTCAGAATGTGAGAAGGCAGGTAGAAGTCAAAAATAATATCCCTTGAAGATCACTGGTAGCAATCCCAATCCCAATCCCAGGGAATGACATCACAAGTAAAATGTTAGAGTGTCGTGGATTATACATGCCCAGTCTGGTACAAATCCAACCAAGCAAACATAATGGAAAAGGCACTACACAAAACATGCAAGCTTATTATGAGTTGTTTGAAACTGACGCCATACATAAAGCTCTACCACCTCCCTGGCATTGCACCACCAGATTTTTAAAGCAAAGTAGCTGTCAACATGAAGAGAACTAATCTAACTTATCAAAAATCATTCACTGCATAGGTACATTCCACACTCACAAGGTTGAGGTCCAGAAGAAGTTTCCTTAAGACCACTTCAGTCCAGAAAACAACAGCAGATACAGCAAGAAAACAATAATATCATGGATATCGCCACTTGAGAATAACTCTATCTGGCCTTCCTCTTCAGAAACCCTTCGAGCTGGGCATGAACAGAATTAGATGATGTGGGAGACACTCAACCATATTCGTTTTGGAGTTGAAAGATCCAGCAATAACCTCCAGATATGGTCTTTTCTGTAGATACCAGCAGATGTGACTACAGAAAACCACAGATTGTGGAGCTCCTACTGGATTGTCTATGTCCTGCATGTTGCATAAACAACAAATGTGATCTATGAGGGTGACTCAAAAAGTGACTGGAAATTATTGTTAGCAAAGCATGTATTTCATTTACAGATATAAACAAGATTTCATTTTAGAACATAACTACCCTCATTTTTTTAGACACTTCTCATACTGTGCTACCAACGTTTCTGCTACATTTGAATAAAAGGTTTTTCGTTGTGTCCAAAACCAAGAGTGCACCGCTTCTTTAACCTCATCACCACTGTCACATTGTTGTCCTCTGATAGCTTCCTTGAGGGGTCAAAACACGTGGTAATCTGAAGGAGCGAAATCAGGAGTGTATGCAGAATGCAACACAACCTAAAACCACAATCTCTGAGTGATGGTAAGAGTTGCAGCAGCACTGTGGGAGAGCACATTGTAGTGAAGAGTGAGAGTGCCTCCAGACAGAAGTCCTCTGCAATTACTTCATATTACTGGCTTTAGTTCATACTCCAACGTGGCACTGTAATGGGCCGTATTCACTGTTGCATCTCTTTGCTGATAGTACTCCAAAATTGGCCCTTCATATCCCAGAAGAGTGTGAAATGGACCTCTCCGGCAGAGGGCTGAGACTTGAATTTCTTCATGGCTGGAGAAGATGTGTGTCTCCATTCTGAAGTCTATCTTTTGGCTTTTGGTTCATAGTGATGCACCTAGGTTTCATCTTATGTGACAATAGGTGTCAGAAAGACATGTCCTTTAGTGTTATATTGCAGCAGAAATGATGTGACAGCCTGAACATACATCGTCTTTTGTTCACCAGTGAGCATGCTAGGCACCCATCGTGCACACAAAAAACAGTGCTTGAGGACCCCACTAATAATGGGATGAGTGGACCCAACTGTGATAGTTTCCTGGCTAAAGTTTGTAGAGAAATATGCCATTCTTATGAATCATGGTGTCAGCATGTCTTGCATTCTTGTCAATAATGGCTGTGCTGGGACAGCCAAAGTGTGTTTCATCTGTTGCTGATGTATGTCTACTTTTGCAGGCATCTACCTCCTCATACACTATTCTGTCAGTGATGTAGCTATCTACATACCTTTCCAATTTCCTCCTATGGATTTGTCAAGGTTTTATGTCCTATGACCACAAAAATCATATTACTGCTAGCTGCTCTTGTAGGGAGCCCACGGCTAGGGCTGCGGTCATTTTGTTTCAACTGCCTTTCTTATTCAGCTTGTCATGTCATCTGTTGACATATGTTGGAACTTTCTCAAAACATGCATCTTCACTTCCTGGGAGCTTCAAATGCCTGATGTGTTAATTGCATTTAGTACTGATAGTTTGCTGTTAGTTTTTGAATTGCCCTCATATTTCACAGTCCCAGGTGACCAGAAATTTAGGGAATCTTTTCTTTGAATTGTCCTCAGATTTCACTTATTTAATTGAAGCTTACGGTGGAGACAAAATTCTTAGCTCTGTTGTGGACACACTGGACACCCTAGAAAACTAGTTCCAGTTGAATAAAGTGAAACTGACTATTGCAAAAGCCCATATGGTACATTCGAAAACCAAACATTCAAAATGTATGGAGCTTAAAAAGCAGTGTAAAAACCAACTTCTGGAAGAAGTTATCATTATCAAATTTTGGGACTAAATGTGGACAAGAAATTATGCTGGAATATCCATGTTGACTTCTTATCAAAATAAATAAATAAAAACAGTTTCACATTTACAATGCAAATTTTAGCAAAAGCTACTGATACAAGTCCACAAAAAATAGTATTTGATACTTTTATGTAATCTGTCATGATTTAAAGTTAGTTTTCTGTGGCAGTTCAAATAGTGTGTCTCAAATACTGAAGCTGCTGAAGAAAATTGTTAGATACATGTGTAGTTCCTATTACACATTTGTTGTTTTAGAAGTTACAAATCATAACTGTTCCCTATCTATATTTTTTCGAAATAATAATCTTATTAGACAGCATACAAGGTCACTTTTATTAACATTAGTTGTTTTACGTTTATGATGAAATTTCACTATTCATTTAGTATGTATTTCCTGTACCTTAATCAAATTATTTGGAATATCTACATTATGAGACTGATAAGTCAAAATTTGCCAACTGAATATGAACACTCTTTAGAAAAATGGCAGGGAGTGCACACAGAAATGCACAGTGTATCACCGTTGAAAGAACACATTTATTTTAACATACATACAGATTCCCTCTTCTGACTTTACACCATAACAAGTAGACAACAGGTACTTCTGAGTTCACAAGGAAAATAGTCCAGCTCACCACTCCTCCCCCCCCCCCCCACCTCACCCCCTCCCTCCCAATGGTGATTGACCCCCATTGATTTCCTATGAGCTATCGGCCTCAGGTTGTCAGTTGCCTTTGTCAGCCAGTCAGTGACAGTCTTATCACGTGCAATATATTCCAAACTTATGTTGTTGGCTTTCACCTCCTCTTGCACACAGAAAATCTTTGTATCCATATGCTTGGCTCTTTCTGAAACCTTCCGATATTCAGCAAGTTTCCGTGCCCCTTGATTATCAGTGAATCCGTATGCTTGATTCTTTCTGAAGCCTTACAGTAGTCAGTGACAGTCTTATCACGTGCAATATATTCCAAACTTATGTTGTTGGCTTTCACCTCCTCTTGCACACAGAAAATCTTTGTATCCATATGCTTGGCTCTTTCTGAAACCTTCCGATATTCAGCAAGTTTCCGTGCCCCTTGATTATCAGTGAATCCGTATGCTTGATTCTTTCTGAAGCCTTACAGTATTCACCAAGTTTCTTTGCCCCTTGATACTCAATAAAAATCTTTATAGGATAGGACAGACAAAAATATTGCCCAATCCCACTGAGATTCATCCACTTTGCTTCTTTTGCAATACACTTGGTGTAACAAAGTCTCCTTCAGTGGTACTTGCAACAGTTTGTTGTTTACAGCTTATTGCCATACGCCAAAAAACTGTCAAATATCCAGTAAAGGATTTAAAGTGATATGGATCAGCTCCCCAGTCTGCATCAGTACGCATTTTGATTTTCTTACCAGTCTTACAGTAAGCAAGAGCATCATTTAAATGTAGTGTGAAGATAGTGTTTAATGGCACACTAGCATTCAAGCTTTAATTGGTCCTGAAATGGCTTAATACTTCACAGTATCTGGCCATGTGCTTGTTGCCAAGTATAGAAGATTTTCCAATTGGAGTTCTGTATTTTGATGTGTCCTGTTCATTGAGCTTATCTTCATCTGTCACATTCTGTGGCTTTGTGTTCATGAGCAGAGGGTTTTGATTTAAAATTATTGTTCCATCATGTCTCATAACTCAATTTGACTGTACATGTTGTGCTGTTCCAAAATTCATTGTTCCAATTTCAGCGCTTAAGACGGGTATTCATTTTCTTCATTTCAGTTTTTCTCACTGTACAGTGGTATATCATCCACATGTTGATAATATGAGTTCAGACTGTAAATCATTAAGTAAACACACGTATCAGCTGTGGATCACAGCATCCCTTATAATATAAATACATAAAACTGCAACAACTTACTGTTTTGAATAGTTATTTATTATTCCATGAACCAGTTTTTGAACCTTTTCAGGTTCATCTTCAGATGGTTTTCTGGAAGTCACTATTTCTAGCATAATGCTGGATACTGGCCTGCGGCAGTATGAGCAGCTTATTTCTGTTTGTGTCCATCTGTCTGCTTTCATTTGAATGGCCACTGGTACATCAAATCATACCCAATCTAGATATTTTTATCAAATACAACAATTTCTGAGTATGCACCCATTACGTGAAGTTGCTTTTGGTGCAACTGAACCACATCACTTTTTCATTTCTGTCCATGTGTCACATACAAATAATTACAGATGATCAATGTTTGGCTTTTGCCCGCACCATCATTTTTTGGGACTTTCTTCATCATTTGCTGTTGTCACGTATCTATTTTGCAAGACTTTGCTGTTGCTATTGTTGCTGCCAGAAATTTTGTGGCATTCCACTCTCTAAAAGTTTACGTCATACAGCATTTCAAAGGGTTTGGTTGAACCATTCTGGGAAATAATTTTGTTGAGGTGCTGGGGATGATCAGCTGCCTCTGAATTCGTTATTTTCACAGATGATCTTTCAATTCTGTAGTCATATATTTGCCCCTATTGTCTGAATGTTGCATTCCTTTTCTTTTCTGTTGAAAATTTTCTGCAAATGATTTGCATTCTTTGAATGAATGACAAGTGAAACACTTCATTTTTTACTTTTAATAAATATATTAACACATATCTCAAGTATTCATCAATGAATGTGACAACATATTTCGCCCCACCAAGTGATCATGTGCCAGATGTACACATTACATTACTGTGTACCCAACACAGAAGTTCATTTGTTCTGTTTTCAGTTTGTTTGGGTAATGACTTGACTTTCATGGTGCCTTCAGTGCACACACAGCACAACTGATTTAACTGGTCATCTAATGCTCCAAGAACTATCCCACTATATTTTACCTGCCTCTTAGCTCTATCTACATGATCCTATGGTGCCATAAATCCATTAACTAGTTGCAAGATTTGTGACAGGACCACATCGTTGCATTGATACGCTGGAGCTGCCTTCAGTAATGTAGTACAAGTTCCTTTTCTTTGAAGACCTTATGATTTAAGGTTTTTGTTAAAGATATCATCATTGCTTTATCGATCACATCATGGACTGATATCACATTACATAAGATGTGTGGAATGTGCAACGTATTGTGCAAGTTCACTGTTCGTCCTCCATCTTCTTCCGGTAGGTATATGCACTCAATGCTGAAACCAGTACTTTGCAAATATCCTCCACAAGCTGCTGTTATTGACACTCCAGATTCAGTGAAAGGGACAAAATTTTCAATTTGGTAAGCCATGTGGTCTGTTGTTCTACTGTCCAGAAGCCACACATCATTTTTTTCATTTTTTACAAAGTGGTGTGTGTTGCATTTGAATACACAGCAGTGTCCAATATCATCACACTTAATTCATTTGTAGGATGACATTTTGAGTAATTATGTTTTGCCTATCTCCTTTTTATGGTTTGCTTGCTGACTGTTTGAAATGCAAATTGTGGGCAATTTTTTTCCAGTATGCCTGTACACTTGACAACTTCAAAAATCATGGATCATAGTCATATGTTTTTTGTAACTGCCGTGACTGTTACCAGGCTGGTTGTTGATGCACCTTCACCCCCTTTGAACACTACTGCCCTGCTTTGTTTGTTGTGATTGGCCTCTTGACTGTCAAAACTTTTAATGCTCTCACCTCATTTTTACATTTCATGTTTGTAAGTCATTGTTCTCGTTTAAAAGGTAGTTTTTGAATTTTTTAGGAGTTATACCCTTTATCATGCCACATACTTCTTGAAAAAGTTTCATATACGGGAGGTAGATCCATCAAGGTATGCACAGCTACTTGCTTGTCTGATAATTTTACTCCAGAACCACACACTTTGAACAGCAGTGTGTTGTGTCTTTATAGGTAATCTAACATCAGTTTGTAAACTTTCTTTTCCATGCTCATGTATTCTTTAAATGCAAACATTCCATACCACAAATCAAAATGTGTGTGGGATTCTTTCAGTGCATCTGATATTTCTGTCACAGTATTGCAGTCCTGTCCATCGAGGTGACGAAAGTCACAGGACAGTAGTACACACATATATGGATGGTCATAGTATCACATACACAAGGTATAAAAGGGCAGGCAGAGCTGCCATATGTACTCAGGTGACTCATGTGAAAAGATTTCCAGCGTAGTTATGGCAACACAATGGAAATTAATAGACTCTGAATATCTAATGGTAGTTGGAGCCAGAGGCATCAGAAATTCCAATACAGTAATCATTAGGGAGTTCAGTTTTCCAAGATCCATGGTGTCAAGAGCGCACTGAGAATACAAAATTTCAGGCATTATATCTCACATGTATGACACAGTGGCTGACAGCCTTCACTTAACAAGAGAGAGAGAGCAGTGTCATTTGTGTAGAGTTATCAGTGCTATCAGACGAGCAACACTTTGTGAAATAACTGCAGAAATCTATGTGGGATGTGTGACAAACATATCCTTTATGACAGTGCAGCAAAATTTAGGGTTGATAGGCTAGGCAGCAGATGACCAATGTGAGTACCTTTGTTAACAGTACAACGTAGCATGTAGTGCTTCTCCTGGACTCATGACCATATTGGTTGGACACTAGTCGACTATGGCCTGGTCATATGAGACATCTTTTCACGTGGTAATAACTAATGGTAGGGTGTGTGCGACAGACACTACAAAGCCATGGACCCAAGTTGCCAACAAGGCACTGTGCAAGCTGGTGGTGGCTCCATAATAGTTTGGGGTGCATTTACACGGCATGGACTGGGATCTCTCATCTAACAGGACTGATCTTTGACTGGAAACAATTATGTTCATCTACTTGGAGACCATTTTCAGTCAAATGTGGCTTTGTGTTTCCTAACAACCATGGAATTTTTATGTATGACTGTGTCCTGTCACTGGGCCACAATTATTTGCGATTGGTTTGAAGGTCAATCAGAACAATTTGAGAGATTTATTTGGCTGCCCAGCTTGCCCAACTTGAATCCAATCAAAAGTTTATGGGACGTAATCGAGAGCTCAGGTCGTGCACCAAATCCTGCACTATCAACACTTCTAGAATTATGCACAGCATTAGAGGCAGCAAGGCTCAATATTTCTACAGTGAACTTCCAATTACTTATTGAGTCCATGTGACATCGAACTGCTACGTTACACCTGGTAAAAGGAGGTCTGACACAATATTAGGAGGTATTCCATGACTTTTGATGCCTCAGTGTATATCATCAAGTGACTTATCATCCACTGTTAGTAGAATTCCCATTGCCCTTTTGTTTGGTTTCCATTCGTTCACTGTGGGTCCATTTCCCATGGCAGGTTCACTCACACATCAGCACAGTTTACATATGAGAATTCCCTTATTTCTTTGCAGTGAGACATGGTAACCACTTTATTCGACAGTTGAATTTTTCATTTCCCCACTTTGTTTGATAATTTACATATCTCTAACTATATAGTGTAGTGAGAAAATGGTCCTGCTTATTTTTCTTGAGTTCAGAAACATCTACCAATGTAACACGTGTTTCATAATATCTCTTAATAAACCCTTTCATAATTCACAACAAATGGAAAATTTTCAGAACTTGGAGTCTCTCAGCCTTTCAAATTACCTTCCATCATGTCTTGTTATTTAGATGATACTCTCACTCCCTGTCACTGTGGATTGTCGATCCTGTCCTCATAACCTGTGAATATTCCTTAGAAAAATGGCAGGAAGCTAACACAGATGCACAGCAGATTGCTGTTGAAAGGAAACATTTATTGTAACATACATACAGATTCCCACTTTTCACAGTACATCGTAACAAGAAGACAACAATGGGTACTTCAGAGTTCACAAGAAGGATAGACCATATCACTGACACTAAACAGGCAGTAATGTGAGCGTGATATGGTAAAAAAAAAAAGAAGCACCGTTGGCTGATTGTTTTCCTCCACTACTCAACTCACTGAAAAATCATTCACAAGTCTACTTTAACCAAAGTGTCAATGCACTGTTCTTTCTGTTTCTTTATTTTTTTTATTTTATAGAGTACATACAGAAACAAAGGCAATTATATTACAGAAATGAATATCAGGGTGCTGTAAAAAGATAAATAAGTAAAAAAATGGAAACATATTTTAAATAGAACGTATGTTGTCAGTCTTGATTTTTATGTCCGAGGGGACCACATTTTATTGTTTGTTCATGTTATGTACAAAAAATTCAATAAAATGATCACTAGTCGCATAGAAAAAATAAATTTTTTAACAGGCAAAGGACAAAGCTGGCTTGGAAATGAATATTGAACAATGCAAGTCATGAACAAAATTGTAGAATGAAGTAATGAGTAAGAATTGCCCCTTTGTCCAAACATTATTATTGTTTTTTATTTCATGACTATATTGTACTTTTCGGAAGTGTGTTTGTATGAAGGGTTAAAATCAGATAGTCAGATGATGGGAACTTGACTTCCAAAATGTGGAGCTGTGGACAAGAATCCTTACATTTTTGTGTAGTATGTTAAATAATGGTATTGATATTAGGGCAAATTTGAAGGTGGCTAAGACACACTGTTATAATTAGACATATATTACATATAACCAACATATCAAAAAGAAAATGACACAAATTATAAACACACCCCAGAACTGGTTAATGAATTTTTGTAATTAGGGCAGTTGAAGATAACACTGGATGAACAAAAACTGCAAGAAACAAAAGAGTAAAGATATTAAAAAAGTGAATGCTTTTTGTAAACTAAGTTGGAGTATCAAATCTTAACCTTCAATGTATTTGAAAAGAAAAGTTTACTGCCAGTATGTATTAGCAGTCTTGACTTAGAGCAGTGAGACATGGACTTTTTATGTGGAAACCATTCAATAGCTGATGATTGCTCTGAGAACAGATGGGAATTATTGGCAGAGGCAGAAACCCAAACAAATGAATTAAGGGGAGACAACTGACGTGGAAGACGTAACTACAATGTGATGACAATGAAATGGAGGTTAGCAGTACTTGTAGCCAGGTAAAAGGATTGTAGGTGGGCCAAGACAGCTCTTTGCTGGATTCCAAGAGATTAGAAAAGAGTGAGACACAGCATAAAGGAAGGTTTGTAGATGACATTATAAATCTTACAGGACAAATCAAATGCTAGAGATGATAATGAACAGTAAGCTTTAGATGAGGCATTTATCTAGCAGTGACTGTCAAATGGCAGATGCTGCTGATGATGATTATGTGTGAAGAAAATTTGTAGAAAGACAAAAAGTCAGCAGTGGCACTACTGGATAAATATTAGGACAAAATTATGGATATTGGTTCATAATTAATATGCCTGAGGCAAAGATAAAAGATAGATTACAAAATAAAACTTGTTTCAGTAGTAGAGTTACTAGAAATACAAATGATAATTTCTTTGTATTGTATGTGACTTCATCACTGTTTATTCATCAGCTGTCACATTTTATCTGTAATTGGTCCACTTTGTTCCAGCCTGTGGTGGAGATTTGACATCTGAGTCTGGATCCTTTGCAACTCCTGGCTACCCAGGCAGCTATCCTCTCGATGTAGAGTGTGTATGGTCTATCAGAACTTCACCAGGTATGTATGTCCTCAGTGACATTTCACTGACAGTCACATGTTTGTGCTGTATGTACATAGGACAGTATGATGAACTAATGTTACATTTGCCAGAAATTTGTATGAGGGCCTTCCTGAATGTTACATGTGCTGTGGTGAACAAGTAAGAGTGTAACTTAATTAAAAAATTTGACCTCCCTCTTCTGGAGCTGAGTGTTTAATGTGAATTTGCTCTTCTTAAGAATGTCTGGTATTCATAACAAAAACAAAATGAGGACGAACAATCATTCACTGGCTGATTACCAAGCAGAAGCAACACATACTATACAACAACTTGTGATAAACACTAATCTACTCAAACTGGTAATTGTCATAATTACTTGTAGAATAGTTTATATGACATGTTCAAAAGTAACAGGAATTTTGTTATGTCATATATGTATGAGTCTAAGGTACACATTTTTTTTTCATCACCATGTTGGTAAACATGGCAGAGAAGTATCTGTACAGTTATGGTCCTAGCAGATATTTTGTGTGTTATCATCTAGCACAAAGGATATAAGTATTTTGATAGTATTGGTGACTATTTATTTTGTGTAAAAATAGATTTGAGAGTTTGATATAAATTCTGTTCTAAAAATGGAGTAGAGTGCAATAAGTTTTTAGAAATGTTAATTGTTCCTATTGTCAAGTTTGCTGTGAGGAAAACAAAGGTTTATAAATGGTATAAGTTTTTAGAAGAAGGCCATGAAGACTGAAATTGATGAGTGGCCTGGGCACCCCAACACGACATTAGTCAATGAAATCATGGAAAAATGAAAGAAGTGATTTTGAATTATCACCCATGTGACAAAATTTATGCCAGTAGCCTTAAATTTCTAACAAAAATGACAGTGAATGCAAGTTGTTCAGGAGTCACAAGATGATGTGACCATTAATGCATAAACATATCATAGTAGGTGGTGAAACGTGCATTTTCTAACGTGACATCCAAACTAAGGCTCAAACATCCCAGTGGAAGCATTCTGGATTGCAAATACTGATAAAATTTTGATAAATTTTGTCAAATCTGAAGATTATGCTTACTATTATCTTCACTGTTAATGGCATAGTGCATCATGAGTTCTCACCACAAGTTCCATGACATTTGAATGAATCAGTCTGAAAAAAAAAAGCCTTAATTAGTTGTGAAACAATTCGTGGCTTTTTACCTGTTCACGCTTTGGTGCTTGTTCATGAATTTTTGACCAAAAACAATACTATAACGCTGTTCCACTCTCCATATTCTCCATAAATGGCCACATTGAAATTGCATTCCAGTAGAGTTTTGGGGATTAGAAAAAAGTGCTGGAGTTAGTATATTATGGGGCATATTTAGATGGGAATCATTGGTTTAGATGAATAAATAAATTTCTATACAAAAAATGCAAAAATTCCCCTTTTTTTAACATACCTCAGATATATATACACACAATCAAAAAACAGCTACTTTGAAAATTGCCACTGCTTTTCTTTCTGTATATTCAACCACTGTTTATGTAATACTTCCAAGCATTTAAGTAACTTTATACAAACCACTATCAACTGTATATATATTGCAAAATAAGTATCTGTCTAATATAAAGATTAAGAGTTACACAGAATATACATTTTTGAGTCACAAGTATTTTGGTAAATTATAGAAGGATTTTAAATATTTGAAAATTTTTAACTTCCTGCCTGATGCCTACTGGTAAACTATTATAGACTTTTACACAATAATATGATACTACCTGCTGTACCTTAGCGAATAGTGTATAATCTACATGGAATTATTTCTACTTCTAGTATTGTGATGTATTTTTGAGTTTATTCATATTCATAATGGGTAAAAGTTTAATTACTCTTTCTCTTAACCAGACTACTATGCTCTTAAGAAATAAACGGAAAACACATCTTGAAGATATTATCTGAATAGGATGAAAGCTGGTAGATGTGATATACTTATACAGACAAACAAATTATTACAATTTCAGAAAAAGTTAATGATTTACTCAAGAGAAAGACCTTTACAAATTGAAGGAGTCAGTAATGCATTGGCTCACCTGTGGCCCTTAAGCAAGCAATTATTTGGGTTCGCACAGCTTGATAGCATTGCTAGACCCATTCTTGAGTGATATCATGCCAAATTTTGTTCAATTGGCATGTTAGATTGTCAAAATTCTGAGATGGTTGGAGAGACACGCCCATAATGCTCCAAACATTCTCATTTGGGAGAGATTGGTGATCTAGCTGGCCAAGGTATGGTTTGGCCTGAAATCTCATAGACTGGAGTAGAATTGTCTTCCGTGACAAGTTCCGATTTGATTTGAGGCCTGGTAATCAGCAGACACATTTCTGGAGGTGCTTCAGACAGCGATGGGATATCAACCTGACTGGCACCTGCCAACCAAGAGTGATGGCCTGGGGTGCACCGTAGTAGACACCTACACCACTACAAGGAGAACTGCCTTCTGTGAAGTAATTGAAACTGCAATGACACAGTGATACAGCAAGAATTTTATCATCATTTTCTGCCATAATATTTTATCTAATTATGTTTTACACTGTTTTCTTTCATTATATGTCTGAAATCTTTCCTTAAGTTAAGATTTTCACAGTTTGAAGTTTGCAGTTGACACTGCATGCCATCCAAAGTTCTGCAACATGTATACATATTTATTTGCAAGTGCTGCTTCATAGCATTTTCACATTTATGTAGTCATCCAGATACTGATTATAGTGCAGTTGATGATGTACAACAGTTGCCATGGCAAATTCTTAAGTAATCAGATACATTACTTATAATCTGTTTTATTTGCTTTATTTTGCTGGGCAATTCATTTCTTATATGCATTGGGTTGTTGCACAAGTTTGTACCATTTTTCTGTAAATTTAATAACCTCAACAGAAACTTTAGTCATCACCAATAATTCTCCTTCATTATTTACAACAGTCTGCCAGTGCTGGGGTAACTTTTCAATTCTTCAACAGGGGAAATCATGTGGATTTGAGGCAAAGAACTTGTCAAGCCATTTTCACCCAGAAATTGTGGAGTAACATCATTTCATGTAGCCTTCGTGCACATTGTTTTTGGAATGTGCCTCATTTGTTGGCAATAAATGTCAATTCGTAGTACACCACACTGTCACTATTCCACCAGATGCATAGCATTATCTTTCGTGGATGTGAGCAAGTATTTGTATGAGGAGTTGCTGCTATATTTGGACTCAAAAATTCCTTCCTTTTTCCTTATGTTAGCATAAAGACATAATTTCTTGCCTCCTGTAAGGGATAGGAATGGTTGGCGTTGTTCACGATCCAGTTGATGACAAGCAAGCAGAGATGCACATATTGCCACCCGCTGATTTTTGTGATTTTCGCTTACAGCTTGCAGTACCAATACACCTAATTTTTGAATTTTCCCATTGCATTGAATGTCTTCCTGATTGTGGGAAATCACTAAAGTCAATACAATCTTCCTTGATATGAGAAAACCTTTATCTTGCTATGCTCTGTTCAGTGATATTATCCCCATACATGGCACAAATGTTTTCCATTGCTGTCACTCCTCTCTTGAATGCAAACAGAAGAATATGTCAGAAATGTTCCAATTTCTCCACTTCGCACTCCATTTTCTAATATACACAGCTCCACTAACTGTCTGCAAATGAAAATATCTAAATTCAAATAGCAACAGTGAACTACAAATAAAAAAATGACAGTTAATAAATAAACCCATAGCAACCAGAATCTCAACATGCAAAATAAAAATGGTAAAATCTAATTCTTTAACCTAATATCATACAGTTAATTTTATTTTTCCGACATTCGTTTGAAGATCTGGAGATCGACTATACGCACTAAAACTGGTTATTCATATTTTATTTCATCATTAATTCACCCAGGGGTCGCCTTACAATGACTAAAGATTCCTCTTCATAGAACACCAGAAATAAATAGCTCTGATATACACTACTGGCCATTAAAATTGCTGAACCACGAAGGTGACGTACTACAGATGCAAAATTTAACCGACAGAACGAAGATGCTGTGATATGCAAATGATTAGCTTTTCAGAGCATTTACACAAGGTTGGCGGCAGTGGCGACACCTACAACATGCTGACATGAGGAAAGTTTCCAACCGATTTCTCATACACAAACAGCAGTTAACCGGCATTACACGTTTCCAACTTTGATAAAGGTTGGATTTTAGCTTATCATGATTGCGGTTTATCGTATCGTTTCATTGCTGCTTGCGTTGGTCGAGATCCAATGACTGTTTGCAGAATATGGAATCGGTGGGTTCAGGAGGGCAATACGGAACGCTGTGCTGGATCCCAACAGCCTCGTATCACTAGTAGACGAGATGACAGGCACCTTATCCACATGGATGTAACGGATCGTGCAGCCACGTCTTGATCCCTGAGTCAACAGATGGGGACGTTTGCAAGACAACAACCATGTGCACGAACATTTCGACAACATTTGCAGCAGCATGGACTATCAGCTCGGAGAACATGGCTGCTGTTACCCTTGACGCTGCATCACAGACAGGAGCTCCTGCAATGGTGTACTCAGTGGAGAACGTGGGTGCATGAATGGCAAAACTTCATTTTTTCAGATGCATCCAGGTTCTGTTTACAGCATCATGATGGTCGCACCTGTGTGTGGCTACATCGCAGTGATCGCACATTGAAAGCCTGTATTCATCATCGCTATACTGGCGTATCACCCGGCGTGATGGTATGAGGTGCCATTGGTTACACGTCTCGGTCACCTCTTGTTCGCATTGACGACACTTTGAACAGTGGATGTTACATTTCAGATGTGTTACAACCCGTGGCTCTACCCTTCATTCGATCCCTGCGAAACCATACATTTCAGCAGGATAATGCACGACCGCATGTTGCAGGTCCTGTACGGGCCTTTCTGGATACAGAAAATGTTCGACTGCTGCCCTGGCCAGCACATTCTCCAAATCTCTCACCAATTGAAAACATCTGGTCAATGGTGCCGAGCAACTGGCTTGTCACAATATGCTAGTCACTACTCCTGATGAACTGTGGTATCATGTTGAAGCTGCATGGGCAGCTGTACCTGTACACGCCATCCAAGCTCTGTTTGACTCAATGCCCAGGCATATCAAGGCCATTATTACGGCCAGAGGTGGTTGTTCTGGGTACTGATTTCTCTGGATCTATGCACCCAAATTGCTTGAAAATGTTATCACATGTCAGTTCTAGTATAATATATTTGTCCAATGAATACTTGTTTATCATCTGCATTTCTTCTTGGTGTAGCAATTTTAATGTCCAGTAGTGTACATACTGCAGAATATGTTTGTTTATAAGACAGGTGGTCGACTGTGGCCATACTTAAGGGACCATCCCAGTATTGGCCTAAAATGCATTAGGAAAACCACAGATAATCGGCATCAAAATGGCCTGATGGAGCAAAGTCCATCCTCCTCAGTATTGAGTCAGTGCCTCAAGAACTGTACTACCTCCATCAGTTTGTCCCTATTATACATTGCTCTCTTTATCATATGCAATTTGCACTAAATAACTTATAATAAGAACTTAGCTTTGCACCGCACACACCATGGAGACCTGTTGGTGACTCCCGGACCATGTCTCCATGCCTGCCATTCTGTTTGTATGGAGAACTGAGTTTGCATCACCCTCCCTTATAAGTGAGAAGCTGAGCACAGAAGAATGACCAGAAATTATTATCATGCACTATAAGTCGTGGCAGATTTGTCCGTAAAAGCACAATGTAATTACATATTTTGATGTGAGAGAATGTTGTAGTGTCCCCATTCATGATTAACTCCTACTCTGAGTCCTATAATGTATCTTTAACTGTGTAGTGTGCATTGCTTATGAAATAAGTTTTAGCTGCGTTTTTAAGTAGATTATTTTAGTAATCTTTTTCATCTCCTTGGGCAGTTTATAATGCAATTTTATTCCTTGGTAGTGTTATGTTGTTTGTATTTCCTTGGTAAATGCAAGTCCAAACTACCTCTTGTTCCATGATTATGAGTAGAACTATAAGTGAAATACTTATTAATGTTTTCTCTTATATGTATAATAGGTTTATAGATGCACTTACTTGGTGCAGTAAGGATACTCAGTTTTGTAAATATCATACATCGAAAAATCCAGGATGGGGTTCACACACTCAGTTTTATAAATAGTTCTTAACGGTGACCCTGACTACTACTTTTAATTATTCTTACAGCTCTTTTCTGCAGTTTGAAAACTGTGTACAAATTTTGCACATTTTATCTATAACTGAGAAATGAGTGCGTGTAGGAACAGTATGCCATTGCTAGACACTGGCTCTTAGAACACTAAGAGTGTATCATGATTGTGACGTTGTTTTTGCCAGTATCTTCATATGTTCATTCCATGTTAACTGACAGTCAGTGTTTATCACTAAGAACTTTGTACATGTTACACACTCTATAGTTTTATCATGCTCACTTGAAGTAAGAGAGTTGTTTTTCCTCATTGTGCTGAAGTGCATGCTGTTTGTTTTCATTATGTTCAGTGTTGATTTACTGCACACTGCAACATTCGGGGTTATGTTGTTTTATCAATGACTGTGTGGAAAGTTGTGTCTGCTACTAAGGGAGGATTAAATTTAATGAAAAATTTAAAACAGTTATACAATATAGCAGAAGAATGCATTAAAACAATAGCTCTTTTTTAGTATTTTAAAATGTAAAGTACACAACAAAATTACAGAATTGACAATAGGTCGGCATAAAGTAAAATTGGTATTGCAAGGGTTAAGAACAGAATCGGGCCCAGTACACTACCCTATAGATAACTATTTTTATAAATTTTCTGTCTTATAGTTATTTTACTAAAAATTCATCATCAGTAGACATGTGAAGGATCTCTGACTATTGCATTCTAGTTTCGCAGTAAGGCAGAAGCCACTTGTTTGCTGCTGTTCTTATACCTAATGCCTCTAGCTTATTTAATAGTATTACATGGTTAAAAGTCTTGGAAAAGTCTAATATTATGCCATTAACACAGTCATTCTTGTCAAGAGCTTCAGGTACCTCTTTTGTGAACTCTGTTATCCACAGAGACCCAGAGGACATACCCACAAGTTACGATAATTGATGGAAGTGTGCCTCCACTGTGAAGCCTTATGATCTTCATTTAGACTGCAAATTTAAACTGGTTTCTACAGATGCTCCAGATGAAGAATATATTAAGCCCTAATACTGTTTTATTCGGAATAGTTTCTCTTTTCTGGCACCAATCTATTACAAAGTTACTCTAATGTCACCCTATTCAGATAGGCTAATAGACACTTTTCTTATATGTCAGTGAGTGTAGGGATAAAGAGAGACAGAGAGAGAGAGAGAGAGAGAGAGAGAGAGAGAGAGAGGGGGGGGGGGGGGGGGGGGAGCATAGAGGAAATAAAAAATGGACTGTAGTTGTACTTGTGGCCTATTTCATTTTTACATATTTAATTAAATACTATTATTATTCCTTAACTATGACCAATATTATGTAGCCAGAACATAAGGAATGTTTGTTCAGTGTTTTACAATGTTGTATGTATGTTCATAACTTTGCAACAATGTTCTCATGGATGTAGTGTACGAAAAAATATAGAAATATGGTAATGACATTTTTTTAATTTTTATTTTGGTAATTTATTTTCATGTCATTGAGTGCCTAATTAAACAAGCTTTATTATTCTCGACAGTATATGGCCTGTCCATATGTAACTAACAACTACTGGTAAACTGTTTTTCAGGAAATAGTGCTATTGTGACATTTTCTCAGTTCTCACTTGGTGGTAGTAACTGTGATGAAGACTATGTTGAAGTACGCCGAGAGAGTGGTGGTGGTCCACTTATGGGCTTATATTGTAGTGACTCACCTCTACCATCTAATCTGACTGCTGCACACAGTATCTGGGTGAAGTTCCGTAGTGGGACAGCTGGCCCACCAGGATCGGGCTTTTTGGCTTCTTATCAACTGTGTATGTACATTTTGTATTACTTTGGATTCATGTGTTATAGGTGCTTTATGCAATGCCATACCTGAATAAAATCTTCTCAGTTTATAAGACATGGTCACTTCATATAAAACACTCAATAGGTTTCAATAGCTGTCTGTGTCATTGGCATCAAGAGTACAAAGCCACAGATAGCATGCTGTGCTACTTACATGGGTGCAATCGTGAGCTTCAAATATCAATTGAAGGCAAAGATGGACACTTGTTACTTGTAGGGAGATGGAGCAACAATTTCAGATGTGGCGCTGACCTCTCGCACCACCCGACGTCACTGGACCCAAGGTGGGCCAGAGCTGCTATGAGCTGCATAACTTGCCTTCCCGTGCATGTGCCACTTTGAGCAGTTGTGGAAGGTCCCAGTTCTGGAAAGTCCCAGACCTGCTATCACACCTACATCAGAGACACTGTGCCAGTCCATTCAGTCATTGGTTTTTACTCCTGGTGACTATGACAGGAGCAGCTTTCAAAAGCCAGAGTATTTTATTGGAAATTATGCATCTAGTAAACTGAGAAGTTTTTATTCATTTTGAATTCATGTTATGCCAGCATACATTTCTGAGTATTATGCTTAAATAAAACTATTTAAAAGTAAGTTTGATCTTGCATTGACTACAGATTATAGCTTATGTGTTGCACTATCTAATTTCTAGCAACAGAGAGAGTGTGTGAAAAAAAGATGTGTAAGAGTAATAATGATCATATTAAAAAAAATTGCTTTTTAATGACAAGGTGTGTGAATCTGTCTTTGAATGTATTTTGAGTATATTCCCTTAGCTGTCGTTTAGCACAGGTATTTGCATCATAGCAGCAGTTCCACATCTGAAATAGCCATCATGTTCCTCAGCAGAGCGAATGCATTACATATATTGCATTTAAGTCAGTGACTGTTTAAGTGTGGTTTGTAGGATACCAAGGTAAGCTCCTCAATTAAAACTGAATACACAAACTGTAGGTATCAGCAGATGCTTACCAACTGTTTCAGTCCAAAAGATTACAGAAATATTTGACGGTGAACTCAATTGGATCGTAAATGAGGATATGACTTTCAGGGTGTATACACCTTGGGAGGACCAGGAAATCCGGGAAAAACCTGGGAATCTATCGGAATTCCGGGAATTTTTCATTATTTTGGTTTTCAGTGAAATTTTTGTAATTGTGCCTGGTAAGAACTGATACTCTATAAAAAAGTATAGTACTGTGTCCTGTTGCTCCAGAATAATACTGCAGCAATAAAATGTAAATGAAAGAAAAAAAAACTTTAATTACAAAGGAAATGTGCCATTTACAGCAACAAAAGTGCATGCACACACAAGTGTCTGCCAACAGCAAAATGTGTCAATGTCTGTAGGACAAAGACTATGTAATACTATGTAACAATGAACTACTTCTGATGAACATCGTGTCACAACTGTTTACATTAGGTTTGTTTGAATAGTTGCCAGCAGGCTCATACACATGCAAAGTTCAGTCGCATATGAGCAGTATCTTCTCCCACTTCTGACCACTTGAAGCCAGATGCTAATTGGAAAATTTTTTCTGGTGCACCCAACCTGCCACATTCGCGCAGAGCAGTCTGAGTTGTTGTGAATGGGAAGGGGTTTAGTCTTCATGTGACCCATGTTTATGTTTAGTGGTTTTTCTGTTTCCTCTTTGTTTACAGCTCCCACTTAAAATGAACACAACACGGATTTCTGTGGCTGGAAGCTAAAAGTGAATTAAAGTAGATCACATAGTTACAGAAGGCTGAAATATATTATTCATTTCAGTTTTCTGATTTTATTTCATTTTGATGTTTTTAGCAGTCAAGCATTAATTGCCTTACAGAACAATAAAGTTATTTTTGTCAGTTTACTAAAGAAATTTGGGTTTTATTACTCTTTTCTGCTGAAGCAGTAAATTTATCTAAAATGAAGTGTTTCATTCCACACTATTGCCAGTTCCAACTGTTTTCTGAATTTCAAGTAGACGGTTTCATCTTTGATACATATGGCATTAAGCCATAATATAGAACCAAACATGAGATAGTATAGGACTGGTTCTCCGAGAAAGTTTACATCCCAAAAACCACACTGCAAAGCTTAATATCAGGTTGGGACCTTCTTCATTGTGAATCTGGAGATACGAATATGTGCTTCAAGCTGAATTATGCAATTTAATAATATTCTGATGCTCATGGAGTATCCTCTGATCTCTTGTTTCTTTTATGATTTTATGTAAGATATCTTAATGCTTTATATGTATGAACATACAGGCTTCCTACACCATCATACCTGCACATGCGCATTAACCCCTGTTGTCTGTTGCTCTCTGCCAACTGCTGAAATGAACCTATTTCTAATAGGCCTTAGGAAAATATTGTGAATGGTGGTTTGAAAAGAGTCACTTTCAAAGGAAATTTCCTTTTACGTAAGGTGGATTATGTTGCATGTAAGAATATTGTGTGTGAAAGCATAGCTTTTCTTGTTGCTACATCATATATATTAATTTAAACCATTAACTTTTCCTTAACAGTGATGTTACTATTGGCTGAGAACGTCAAGTGGCCTATACTCTGAATATCTGCTGCCACCAGCTGGTGAGATCACAAGACATGAGCTATGATCAGTTTACAAAAGTGCATCACAGTCTTGATGACAGTGCTTCGCAAACTAATGTGCTGTGTTTGGTGGTGGTGGAATTCAAATTTAGAGTTTCGTAATACAAAAAAATACAGCCTATCATAAAACCAAAATATGCTTTTTTTTCTTGTTGTTGTACTATACATCGTGACACCTATGAATGAGAATGATTCATAGGCAAATGTCTCAGCCATATTTTCTTGGAACTCATGTTTTCACGTTGTACTGTATTCATTGTAGCCTACTGAAGATGATAAGATCTTATTTCTTCAAGCTAATGATGAAGTTAAAGAAGTGTACTGTGTAGATAATATATGACTAGAAAATGTTGTTGATAGACAAGCAAACCATATTTGACATGTGATGTTTGAAGTTTTCAGGATTGCAGTTGGATTATGTTGACTTTTTTGACTTTACATTGACTTTTGGCTGGCAACCATCCATCCATTTTTAGTTGAGTGTCCACCACTGGAGACTGCTACTATATGGTGTTGGCTTTATAGCCAGAATTGGTGTGGAGATGCATGCACATTGGCAGTCACCATAGGAACATCATCTATTGCAGTCTGTGCTCTCTGCAAATACTGTGGCGCGGGTGTATGCACAAAGAGGAAACTACATGCGTGCCCTCTGTCGGAACACATGCTCCCAGTGCTAAAAACATCAGATGTCACCACATGCGCCATTATGAAGAAAATGTTTTCTCTCAGATGATATTAAATATATCACTGGGTCCCGAGCCTTGTCCAGTAGAATGCCACTGTCACAATTTACAAGATTTTGTGCTAGACGCATTTGCACAGACTCTTTTATTACTGAGTCCCAAGAGGATCTCACCGGGGCCAAGATTTTTGTGTCAGAATAGTCCATAGAGTGTCATGTGGCAATACAATTCTCAGCTACAACTGACTTAGTGGTCAGCAGAACGCAAGTGTGGTGCTCATGTTCAATGCACCTTTCATGTAATGTGCGTATCATCTTATCTATGTTAGCTTTGCTACACTGACAAGAAATTTTGTAAATCCTCGCCTTCCACAGTCCCATATCATCCTTTACCGGAACAAGAAGAGCACTAATCTACGTCAGTGGCCAAGAGAGGGTGGACATATAGTTTCACCTTTATGCATGTGCCTCCATGCTGCAGATGGGACAGTATTTGGAGAGGATGTGGAATGTGATGGAGGACACTCCTGTGATGGCCACTAATGCACATGCATTTCTGCACCAATTTTATTTATAAAGCCGACACTGTGAACTACCTGTCTCCAGTACCAGGCACCCACTGAAGATGGCTGGAAGGTTGCCAGCCGAAATAATTATCTATAAAGCTTACACTGTGAACTAGCTGTCTCCAGTGGCAGACACCCACTGAAGATGGCAGGATGGTTGCCAGCCGATATATTGTGGCAAGAAGTCAACATGCTCCAGCTACAATCACGAGGTCTCATAGAACATATTTGACATTTTTGGAGCATCTCTGTAACACAGTGTTATTTGAGGGTGCTCAGTCAATTAAACAATTCCAGTAGGTGAATGCTGCTTATCAAATCAACAGTGTGAACAAATGCAGGATAGAGGTCTGGGCAAAAATTCTGTTACTTATTCCACAATGGCAAATATTCTAACTATATTCATGAGACAATTTGCAAACTTTCTCTGGAGTGCTAGTAGATGATGCTGTAGGGATGATGGAAGCAAGCTGCATCCAACACTGAGACTGTTATAAAGAAAGAAGAGATATGGAAAGATAAAGTCACTCTTTCTTTATGAAGTACTGCTACTGCACTTTTAATTCATTGTTTGTACCAAGCATATACCATCAGTGACGATAGAGAGCTTTCTCTCATGAAAAGAGTTAGAAGTGGTGCTTGAAAGAGACCAGTAACTCCTTCACCACACATTTCCCAAGCATAAGACAATAAAATGAAGTGTGGCATTGCATAGTGGTTATTACAGTAATGTTGCACACAGCACTGACTGATTACTGAAGTCATCAGTGGCCGGACATAAAACATTTCTGGTTCAAAGTCTTCCAGCTTTTACCAGTTCACTACTAAGGATGCAATCACTTAATATGACATTTGCTAATTTCAAACAGGGGTGTGTAATTCCAAATCAGGCCATTGAAACATACTACTTATCTCATAACAAATAACTTCTGTGACACCTGTAATCCCTCATTTATTATAAAGCATCTGTCTAATACTGTAGAATGTAAGACATTGTACATTATTGGTATTCAGATTTTATCCTCTTAAAACCAACATTGTAAAAAGTTTGTTTTTATTGTAACTATGAAGTTCACAATGTAAGGTGTAAATCTGTTTACATCAAACTTCAATATACTGTCTGACATGCTATGTGAAAGAGTGTGCCACAAACATTTTTAATTTTTGAACCTCACATGAAAATGTTTGTTAATCTTGGGTAGACAGGGACAGGTCAAGGGATGAAATGTGTACCATATGTCTAGTAAGTGTAGTAATTTATATAAGTTCTGCACTGTCCTACTAGTCATAAGTCATTGACTTTAAAGGTAATATACAGCGTTAGCATACACTTTGTACAAAATGTATGATTGGCAACTTATTTAAAGTCTTAAATTTATTTCAGTGCATGGTAATAACTTGGAAGGACCATCAGGACAGCTAGCATCCCCACTCTATCCTCAACCATATACAAAACAAGGTGTATTCAATTGGAGAATCACTGTTGACTTTAACCATGTTATTACCCTGACATTCAAGAATTTTTTCATCCCAACATATTTTGGTGGCTGTTTGTATTCCTCATTGACAGTGAGTTTTCTAACCTTTCTGCAGTTTATAAACTATTGCATTTATTCTGTTTTGTGTAAAATCAGCTTTGTAATTATTTAAAGAACTTACACATTTTGTTTTGCACAGATTATGTAAATACTTAGTAACAACATTAAATAAAACTTGAATATGTTTTAGCTAGGCCTCTAGTAGGTAGGATCTTTTACTTAGCTTCTATGCAGTATGATTTATTTTGACTATGAGCATTTTCAACAATTAAATCTAATCTGTATTAACTGAGAATGATAGTTTTGCATGTTCTGTTTTTTCTCACACCCATTTGAGCAGTTACAGTGTGCACAATGTAGTTTCTGTTAAGGACTGTGCTACTAAAACAAATTTCATTTAGATTTTATTTAATACATTAGTCTTAAATCATTTACTTGGTTTGAAGTTTTTGTGTGCCAATTTCATGAATTTGAAATTCCTCTGTGTAGCTTCAATTTTTTTTTCTTTTTTTCGAGCACACAGTTTAATAGAGGGCCAATTTTTGGTTTTTTTTTTATTTAATTAAGAAATAAAAGACATCGAAATCGAATGCTATTATGTCTATATAGTAGCTAAACATGGGAATTAATCATTCCGTAGGTACCCTGGTTAGAAGAAAGAAGATATCATGTGTAATAAGAGCAAGTGTTGCCTTTGTGGTGGTAATTTAAATGTCCACATTCTGTAGACGGTGTGAGAACTATGGTTATGAGAACTTAAATAAAGTTTGAAACCTGAAAAGTGACTGGGTGCCTCGGATTCTTCCCAGTAACTTCTATTTTGCATTAGAAGAAATACTCAAATATCTAACACTGATATAACAGTGTGTGATCAATTACAGTGATTCATTTTTGTTTGTGGCGCTGTCAAAAACATGGTTAGGCCTCACTTATAATATTCACCTTAAACCTACATCCACTTATGCAACTACATAAATTCTTTACATCTGGATATTATGTTTGTGTAGAATGCTTAAAAGGTTTATACTTGAACTGTGTCTTTCTTCAGTTTGTTGTTACAGCTAACACTAAAGTGGTCCATATTTGTGCCCTAGGTGTATGATGGTTACGATGAGACTGCACCTACACACACACAGTTCTGTGGTGGTAGAACTCCGGAGTCATTTACTTCAACATCAAACATTATCTATATTGTGCTGACAACTCATGGTTCCCGTGAAGGGGCCTATTTTCTTCTTGAATGGCTACAGGTCGAGCAAGTAACACAGATCCCTGATTACTTAGCTCCACCTGTTAATGCAAGTGGTAAGCAGCATGCTTAAAGCAAACTTTTTGGACTAAATATTTCTCTTTTCTTCCAGTTTTCTTAACTGTGGCTCCTAGGTAAATGAATGTGAAAAACTTTTTCATAGCCTACATTCCTTGAGTCTTTCACTTTTACTTGGTATACATTTTGGGATATTAACTCACATGTTAGTAACTGAAAACCTACACTATATAATAAAATACTTTTTTAGAACATAAGACATTCAGTATCTACATGCTTTGAATTATTTGCTTTTATTATGAAATATTATATTGATATGTGTAGTAATGTGTGTGAACCTTGAAAACTAGGATGATTAGGTCATGTGATGATATGGTGGACTTGTATGTCTTGTGTGAAGTAAGATGTAGAAAATATTATAAAACAAAGTTACAGTGTAAGCTTCAGTCATGTATGTTAGCGAAGATGTATGGAATAAAGAGGAATATGTGGTAGACCATTGTGACAAGGGAAACTTACATGCAGAAAATGTACAGTTATTATGAGGACAGAACACCACATACCTTAAAGATGAAATGCTGGATGCTGGAGGCTTTTTCTGTTTGTGGATGCTCCCTAAGCCTGGCTAAGCACATATTCAATGAGAGAGAATAGTGAGAGATCAGAAGAATTAGTGTGTCTTCAGTCATTACCTTTAAATTATAGTTTAGAATAAATAGAAAGTAAATAATTTCATTTTTTATAAAGAAAATGAGCACTTTTATTTTCACACATAACCTTGAATATTACAGGTTGTGGAAGCACCACTCAGCTTGGAGACACATTTAATACTTCACAAGTGAACATCTCATCACCAAATTTTGGGTCCGGGTATGAACCAATGGACTGTGTATGGATATTTGAGACACCCCCTACCAGCCATGTAGCTGTCAAAATCAGGACTCTTGATGTACGCTCATTTTCCAATTGGTGTCACAGTGCTAAAGTTCAGATATTTAGTGGTAAGTAGACAATAAATATTGAGTTTTTATTGCTATTGCCTGCAGCACCACTATAAAAATGATTTATTATATATTAATGACATTCTTGAAAAACACAATCCTCGCGGATGCCCAATATCAGTTTGGAAACACTAAGAATATGACTAGTGATGTCTAAAACTACATGCACCGAAATTTTTTGAGACTTGAGTTTGCTACTTGACATTTTAGGCCACAAAGTTCTGCATTGGATCCACAGCACTAAAATGGTTTACCTCAGACTTGATCAAATTGAAGAGAGAAAGTAGAAGTAAAACATAACCTAAATGTTAATACTATGACTTATTTCTTGGATACAAGGTAAAAAATAAAAGAAACATCTCTCAGGGACCAGCGTTTCAACCAGTCTATATCCTACTGTACATAAATGTAGATCTGGACATAGTTGTTTGCAAATGACAGCATTCTGAAATTTCTGCTTAAAGGGGTACATGCAGCATCAGTGAGACACTGAAGTTCCAGTAGAATTACACCTTCGGTAGAAACAGAATTTTTTGGCTTGTGACATGCCTGTGATTTCTTATTCAAATTCGAATGAACATTCAGAAGTTAGGAACTTTGTTCAAAACATTCACCAATCAGCTCATTGTTATTACTGATGTTATACCCTGTCTTGTGCAGATAATTAAATGAATTGTTTTTTCTGTTTCAAGTGGTGGATTGCTATCAGATAATAAATATATTATAAGTGTTATAATTTAATCCATTTTTCTCAGTGCATCTTAACTAGGCTTCATTATCATGGTTGTATTCCTATCAGAGAGGACCATTTCTGCTTTATCAATACAACATGGGAGGTCATTTGTACTTATCAAGAATATGAGTACCTTGAAACTCATAATCTTTTTTCTCCAAAAGGATGTTGTGATTTAGCAGCTGGACAATTGAGCGAGATACAAAAACAAGCTAGTAGATCAAACATTGTCATTTAGATATTGTAAAATAGTTCATTTAGATGACATGTTCATTGGGAAAGCCCACCTGCAATACTGTGTATGACTGAATGAGAATACCATTTTTTCAAATATCCTCATCCAGTCACAAGTTTATATTTTCCTAAAGCCTTTTCTTAGAAAGACATCAAATAATAGCATATTTAGTTATGAAAGATGCCTTGGGAAATAGATATTTTGTTTGAAACATTATCAACAGAGAGATTTCTTAAGTTTAAGAGAGACAATTATTTTCCTGAATTCTCTGGAAAGAGTGGGAATAATGTCATATTGGTCAAAATTATGAAGTACTGATTCTCACAAATACTGGTAATGCAAAGATTTTTTCTTTTTTGTGCTGACTGTTGAGTGTCTCTATTATTAATGTACAGATAAACATCTGTATGTTACCTATTATTTGATTTATTCTGGCCGATTTTGGTCATCAGAAGCATGCGTCCTCATATATTGATTACCCTAGTGGAAAGACATTCAAGCTTTAAAGTGCAGCTCAGTACCATTATCAACACAAAGTTGAGTAAGATATTTCAGCGATATTTGATATGTTTAGGTAGTGATTGTTGAAGAGGTTTTTGCATGTGTGCTGTCGTGAATCAATTGTTCATCTATGTAATTACTAGATCATATTATTCTTTGACAAACTTTCAGTTTCTATCTGAACATTGCCAATTTTGTAATTTTATTTGTAGGAATTTTAATTTATGAAATAATATGTAGTCATTTTGATTTTTTAATAATTCCTGTAACTACAAAGTTACTTTGCCAGCATATCAGAAGAATTCAGAGTGTAGGGAAAATTCAACAAAACAGATCAGACAAATATTAATTAACATCACATCAAAAGTTAAATTGTGAAAGAAAATGTCTGAACTTTTTTTATGTTGAAACAGAAGTGTGACAAGAAGACTGACATCCTCCTGACTGTTCTCTCTTGTGTTACATACAGTAACTGGAACCTGGGACAAAGAAGTTAAAGAAATAATTATTGGCACATGATTTTAAAAAATTGCTTTTGTTGGCTGTCACAGATAATTTAGATCTCTCCCGTAATAGGAAAGAAGCAATTCATTTTGTTCATTTTGCTAAAAAAAAAAAATGCATTTAAAATGGGACTCCCTAAATCTCATACATGCAACATCAGTACACAGAGGGATAGAGGGATCTTTTCGGTATCTCCGTGGGAGATATGTAGTGATTACAATTAGGTAAGTAAATAGCTCTGGGGCTTGAATTAATATACTTAGCAGAAACCTTTCAACCTTCAGGATTAAATCATGAAGTAAACAAACACTGTATCTGTAAATTGATCTTATCTGGATCATATATGAAACACTGATACTATTGATTGCAGAACTAGTACACTGCAACATATTAGTCAAACTGCAAACATTATTCACTAAGAAAATGCTGATAATTCACAAGTGCTGCACTCTGACTCTGTGTGTGATTTTATGATATAAAAAACTTGAAGTATATAAGTGTAAACTGTAATGAAAATATTGATAAATTGGCATTCAAACAAATTTTTTCATGACAGGAAAACTTGGAACACAAGACTGGACTCTTCTGGTGGAGACTTGTTTAAGCAATGCATCATCTCTTGGATACATCCATGGTTCCAGCCTTGTTAAAGTTGTCTTCCACGCAGATTACAGGTCACGTGAACACGCTGGTTTTTCAGCTACTGTCTATAGAGGTATGTACCAATGTTACTACAATCATTTTCCGTTTCTGATATATATCTCTTACTATGTAACTAATATTAATTTTAATTTGTGCTGTTGGGTACATTTTTGTTTAAGTTATGTGCTCCATGACTAGTTTAGTGCATAGTACAATTTCTTCACACTCTCTGTGAGACTCTGTATATCAATGGGTTTTGTACAGCTGTCATTTTTAATAGTACAAGCCTTTCACATCTCTGGTTCTGTCATCCTGTATGTGTTTTCCTTCTATCTTAGGACATGACTAATTAGTTAGTCACTTAATGGTGTGCCTTTAAGTGTTCAATCAGGTTGTTGCACAGTGTTTCGATGACCAACCAGTCTGGTTGGAGTCTAGGCAGTGAGTACACATAGTACCAGAGCTCACAGCATCTTAAGAAAAAGCCTCTAGTGGGATCCAAGCAGCTGGTATACATAACCACACAGTTTGCAGCACCTGAAAAAGACAACTGGGCTGGTTGTCAAAATATTACTTAGGGAAATGGAATCAACAACATGGCTGGACATACGAAAAAGCACTATTAATCGCTCTGAGAATTGAGGGATCACATCAGTTAATTATGAGGGGAGGATCTGGGTAAGCTCTATTATAAGAAAGAGTGGCTTCTAAGCACACCTATCTTCCTAAGCACACCTATATTCCTAAAAAGATGTCAGGATGAAAAAGTAACTATGTTTGGCAAAATCAAACATAATATTAACTTACCAGCAGTCAGTAGTATTATGCATCCTGTAAGCCTGTCCCTAGTATGAGAGAGAATTCATGACACCTGATTAATGCTAGATGTTACACAAAAGTAGTTCAGAAAAGTTTGAGATAAGAGTAATTAATCTCACTGACAAGGGTGTAGTGAAGGTCTTTGCTGAATGGCAAAATTTTGTACCTGTCCAAAAGTGCTACAAATAGCAGATAGGACCAGTTTTACATAGCATGATGCAGGTTCCCTCCACTGGAAGCAGCAGAAGACATTCACCTTGATGCTTGCAGAACACTTACTAAAACACAAATCTTAAGATCTATCATCTTCAAGAAAGAGCATGTAGCACGTAGAAGAAGATTTTCCACCTTTTTTTTAATGACATTGCTTACAGAAAAATATACATGATTCTATCAATAAATCAAGAGAGGGTAATGATCTGCTCAGTGTGTCCTACTAGCCACATAACATCATTAAAAGGCTTAGAACACAATTAGTTGTGCCAACATGACTGTTGGGCTTCCTACCATTCACAAGGAAGGCATTCCTCTAATATCAAATTTTTAATAATTGTGTGCTTGCATATTGGTTGCCAAATATCTTAAATGCGTTCTCAAAAAATATGTGGGGAAGTGTGAACATGACATTTACCATTCTGCTCACTTTGTACACTACCTAAGTCAGTTGCAGCTCTGTGATATGGATATTATGGTCATTTTTGATTTGGTTTCCATCCTTATAAGAGTTCAGTATTCTAAATGCTCTAAACTAATTAAGGGAAAGTTCAATGATTTTTTTCCACTAAACATTTTAAGCATGTTCTCACATCAAATTGTTTCTCGTTTAATGGAAACCGATGTCTTATGAATGGTAGTCCATTATTGTCTGCCATGGTATCCATGGTATCATAGAAAATCTATACACAGAACATTAAGTAAATTCTATAGAATCTGTTGAGTTCAAGGTAACAGTTTCTATCAATATGTGTACGACACATTTGTGGTGTGCTCATATGGAATGAAAACACTTGAAGAGTTCTTGGTATATTTATGCTCTATCCATTTTAATATAAAATTAATGCTAGGTGTTGAGAAAAGAAGACCAGCTACCTTTCCTTGAAATTTTAGCCAAGAGAAAAATGGACAGATCCCTGAGTCAAAATGTCCACACCTCAAGCCATCATCATCATCTGTCACTAAGAAATTTCATACTGATGAGTCTGGTGCATTCTAACATTTTTGACACCGATTTAAAGTGTGAAGTAGACATACAAACTTCCCACATCTTTTATACAAGGTGACTTACTTGAGATTCACAGCCGATCTTCTTTGCTGGCTGCTGGAAAACTCTCTTGACTTCATCTCCGTAGAGTGATCTAGGTACGGGAATATTTAAGCCTCTCTCTCGACTTGTGAAATAAGTAGATCTGCAAACTTTACATTTCGTATGGTATATTTGAACTCCATATAGAATAAAATTCTCGCTTTCCACATACATGTACAGCTTCCAGTAAGTCATTCATTCTGTTCATTGTCAGAAACAAATTTAATTACATTTATAAAAGAGCTGGCTTAATAACCATGACTCTACTTCACATGAATCTTGCCTCTAACAAGGCTGGATGAAGGCTCTATAAGAGACCTTTTTTCAATTGTTCTTGTTTCACATAACAATAATCACTGACACAATACACACAAAGTTGCATATAAACTCCGTGGCTCTTCCTTAGACATACACTAACACATCTATGGATTGTCTGACGGGTACTTGCGGAGCCGTTCGACCACTGCATCCACCTTCTTCACATGACTGATTTTAAAGCTGCACATACAGACACTGATGTGCAGTAGGTAGGATTTTACCATCTCACACTCATATCTAGAATATCGTGTGTTCGAGATGGTAGAAGGCTGAGTGGTTCTAGAATTTACACAGAAATTCTTGAATCCCTACTGCATAGAGCTTGAATTCTGTACGACAAGCAGGGCCATATCAAAGGATTACAGCACCTAAGACTAGTGTTCCTAAGGAATGAATACTTCTCCAAAAGAGTTGGTGTTCCAGTCAAGATAAACAATTTATGAGAATGAGGCTGACAATGAGAAAGAGAAAGCAAAGCTAAGAATCTTTTATCTGGCTTATGCTGGACAAAGTCTGGAAACATTGGTTGACTCCTGCAGAAATGTGCAGAAATGTGGCACCTAATGTATTTTGCTCCCATCAACAAGCGTAAAAAGTTTTATAATATACACTGATCAGCCAGAACATTATGGACACCAATCTGTTATTAATATAAACATGCCCAGCTGATAGCAGTGTCACCTGGTGAGGAATGACTGCTAGTCAGACACATGAGCTGTGTATGTACTATCAGGGAGCTTGCTGTCTGTGGGTGGGAAGGTGAGCAATCTATCTGAGTTTGACTGAGGGCAGATTGTGTGCTTGGCACAAGAATTTCAGAAATTGTACAACTTGTCTGGTGGTTGAGGAGTGTCATTGTGAGTGTCTTCAATATATGGCAAAACCATAGTGAAACCACCCCAGATGTTGTGGGGTTGAGCAGCCATCCATCATTACGGATGGCAGATGTAGTAGACTGCGCAGACTAGTGAAACAGAACAGGTGGTGAGCTGTGCTGAAATTAACATCAGGCTTTAATGCTGGACATAGTATAAGTATGCCTGAAGCACAGTGCACTTACACATTCCTGGCAAGGTGCCTCCACAGCCAATGACCCATGCATGTGCCAATATTAACACCACAGCATCAGCAGCTACAACTAAAGTGGGCACATGACCTTTGGCATTGGATATTGGCGCAGTGGAAAAGCACTGCATGGTCTGATGAGTCCTGATACCTTCTTCATCATGCTGATGAGAGAGCGAGAACCCATCGTCTTTCAGGGAAACAGCTTCTTGATATGTGTACTGCGAGATGGAGGCAGGCTCCATTACACTCTGGAGAACATTCGCATGTGCATTCATGGGTCCAGTGAAGCTTATGCAAGGCGCCATGTTGACTAAGGAGTATGTACACTGGTTGCAGACCACATGCACCCTTTGTGACGATCATTTTTCTCGATGGCAGTGCATTATTCAACAAGATAATGCACCATGTCACAGGACAGGAGTTTGATGGAGTTTTTGGAGGAACACGGTGGTGAATTCCAATTGATTTGCTGTCCCCCCTACTTACCAGATCTGAACCTGTTCAAACACATCAAGGATCTAGAATGCGATTGAATGTGAGACATTAACAGCAGAAAGCTAAGTACTACTAAAATGTAAAGAAACATCAGTTTAGTAATTACCATAGCACAACTGCACAGTAGCACAGAGTATCCCGGAAGGTGGATGGTAGCTACTGGGTGATGTAGCATTATGATTTGTACTTGGTTGAAACTCTAACACTTGGGATGCCATAAGCACTGGGTGCAAGTGGCCTGGACCAGAGTTGACTGTAACTGCCTGCTGGACATAGTACCATGGCTAAAATACACTGCAGGCTGAGGAATATCTAAGGGCTCTTTGTGACCACATTACCTGCTGACAAAAGCAGGCAGTGCTGGTGTAGTTGCTTAATGTGCTGGCTGTGCACAATGTAATCAGCAGTGAACGCAAACATGGGATGTACTAGCGAGCTGTGCGACAGTCTCTCAAGGGGAACCACCCATTGGCCAAGAAACAACAACCCACAGGGCACAAATGTCCTATTGGAAACAGGAATGTCTGATTATCCAGGAGACCAGGCCTGCATACACTACAAGAACCATAAGGCGATATGTAATTGCTTTTAACTATTACTATTTATGTTACCAATATCCCTTTCTCATATCTAATCTGTCAGTTGTAAAAGATGCTATCTACTAGCTCATTTTAGTTAAACGTACGGATGGCAGTGGAGTGCTTCTTGCTGCAGACGAAACCTGAGATTCTCATATCTACCTCTGTCCTTTCTTGTATCATATTTTCCATTTTTGTGGCACCTATATGGCTTTTCAAAAACTTAATCTCAGTTGCTTGCACTTTACTTTTTTCCTTTATCAACCATGGTTCATGTTTCTGTAGTATACATCAAAATTGGCGTGTAATGTATTTGGTAGGACAGAACAGAATGGAATGCGTTGTCTTCTTCTTTTATGATGGATTCTTTCTTCCATATCATTTCTCTCATACACATCATAATACTATCAGCCTGTCTTGCCTATTCAGTTATATCCTGATCATTATTTCATTTATTCTGTGTTATGCTCCTAGGTACTGAAAACTATCTACTGTTTTCAATTGCTTCTCGCCCAATGCCACGTGTATAAGTCTGCCCTTTCTTTCTTGTTGTGATCACCAACTCACCAATTCTTTAAAATTACAGTTTGGGTCATATTCTTGGCAACTGCTTCCCAAATGTCTAATTGCTTCTGTACTTTCTTGTCATTATTCTCAGATACCATCAAACAATTAGCAAACAACATTTCTGTCATCCTGTTTCTAATCTCTCTTGCCACATATTGTCATTTTATCATCAGTTTCCACTATGAAAAGTAACAGTGGCAGTGCCTTTCGGTGTTTCAGCCTATTATCCGTTTTAGCACTCTTATGTGAGTGTGAGGAATCTTACCATTTTATGTGAAAAGATGGGTTCAAATACTGTTTAGTGTATTTTAATGTGCTGATCACTTACAAGAACTTCAGTTTACAAAGACACTACATATCTTAACATGTTAAGAATATGGAAATAGAAAATATGAAGGAAGGTCTCTGAAGAGGAAGAAGAGGAAAAACAACTTAACTGAGTGAGCTTTTGGGATGATTTACAAAACTGCACTAATTTAAGTCCTTGCACCATTTCAACGGTGGTGAGATAGAAAAAAAAAAAAAAAAAAAAAATACTTGGTAGTTGCAACTGAACATTTATGTTGACTCAAGAGAGAACAGTTTCGCATTAGCATTTAATTAATTGCAATGTTCCAATGCCAACTTCTTATGAAACTGTTTTAATGTCTTAAGCTATAAGGTGCTAGCCTTTGAAAATGACCATCTTTGGTTTCAGCTATTCTCAGTTCAGTTGCCAACATCTTATCATTCACTTGAGCATACTTAAACTACAATAACTTTTACTTTCTTTACATTACTATAACTTTTACTTTTCTTTTTAAAATCTTTCCTTTTTTACAATTAGTTATTGGAAGTTTATCATGGGTAAATAATAACTTGAGAACAAAAATTTATTTTTCTTTCTGTTTAAATGTAAATGCTTTACAGTGACCAAACATTGGCCATAAATGAGTGACTGCAAAAAACAATTATCTTCACACTAAGTGAGATGAAAAAAAAGAATAAAAATAAATCATAGATGGCACCATATTTTTATATCTTGGCTTTGTCATTCATCACTTTTTCTACAGAAATAATGGTAGCAGTTGTAATTTCCATTTTGGAATGGTTCAAGTAGGGCAATGTGGTCTCAATGATTATGTCACTAATAATACACATGGGCAAAATACACTGTCTGTAATAATTCACCACTGATCCACGTTTCTGTACTTTAGGAATAATGCTCGATAAGAAATTACTTTGCATACACAATAATGTTACTACCTTGTAGTACAACTCAGTACTCAGTACTACATCTACATCTACATCTACATACATACTCCACAATCCACCATACGGTGCGTGGTGGAGGGTACCTTGTACCACAACTACCATCTTCTGTCCCTGTTCCACTCCCAAGCAGAACGAGGGAAAAATGACTGCCTATATGCCTCTATACGAGCCCTAATTTCTCGTATCTTATCTTTGTGATCTTTCCGAGAAATATAAGTTGGCAGCAGTACAATTGTACTGCAGTCAGCCTCAAATGCTGTTTCTCTAAATTTCCTCAGTAGCGATTCATGAAAAGAACGCCTCCTTTCCTCTAGAGACTCCCACCCGAGTTCCTGAAGCATTTCTGTAACACTCGTGTGATGATCAAACCTACCAGTAACAAATCTAGCAGCCCACCTCTAAATTGCTTCTATGTCCTCCCTCAATCCAAACTGATAGGGCTCTCAAATGCTCGAGCAGTATACAAGAATAGATCTATTAGTGTTTTATAAGCGGTCTCCTTTACAGATGAACCACATCTTCCCAAAATTCTACCAATGAACTGAAGACGACTCCACCTTCCCCACAACTGCCATTACATGCTTGTCCCACTTCATATCGCTCTGCAATGTTACACCCAAATATTTAATCGACATTACTGTGTCAAGTGCTACACTACCAATGGAGTATTCAAACATTACGGGATTCTTTTTCCTATTCATCTGCATTAATTTACAATTATTTATATTTAGAGTTAGCTGCCATTCTTTTAGATTTAGCTGCCATTCTTTACACCAATCACAAATCCTGTCCAAGTCATCTTGTATTCTCCTACAGTCACTCAACGACGACACCTTGCCGTACACCACAGCATCATCAGCAAACAGCCTGACATTGCTATCCACCCTACCCAAAAGATCATTTATTTAGATAGAAAACAACAGCGGACCTACCAGACTTTCCTGGGGCACTCCAGATGATACCCTCACCTCCGATCAACACTCACCATCGAGGACAACGTACTGGGTTCTATTACTTAAGAAGTCTTTGAGCCACTCACATATTTGGGAACCAATCCAATATGCTCATATCTTAGTTAGGACTCTGCAGTGGGACACTGAGTCAAATGCTTTCCGGAAGCCTAGGAATATGGTATCCGTCTGATACCCTTCATCCATGGTTTGCAAGATATCATGTGAAAAAGGGGCGAGTTGCGTTTTGCAGGAGCAATGCTTTCTAAAGCCATACTGATGCATGGACAGCAACTTCCCTGTCTCAAGGAAATTCATTATATTAGAACTGAGAATATGTTCGAGAATCCTGCAACAAACCGATGTTAAGGATATTGGTCTGTAATTTTGAGGATCTGTCCTTCTACCCTTCTTATATACAGGCGTCACCTGTGCTTTTTTCTAGTCGCTCGGGACTTTATGATGGGCAAGAGATTTGCGATAAATGCAAGCTAAGTAAGGAGCTAATGCAGTACAGTACTCTCTGTAAAACCGAATTGGAATCCCATCAGGACCTGGCGATTTATTTAATTCTACCTAGTCAGCTGCTTCAGAACCCCAGGGATGTCTATCACTATGTCCTCCATACAGGAATCTGTACGAGACTCACGGCTTACATTTAATTACCTTAGTGTGTGCCCTCATAAACCTCCCTTAACCATTTGCAATACCCAAATCCACTGTTGTATGCAGTAATATCATAGGCAACATAACACAGACCAATTCAGACAAAATTACTGAAGTCAAAACTTTACTGTCATTGTATTTTAAAGACTCATGAATTCTGATATCAAATATGGACACAGCATACAAGCCACTCTTGACTAAATCTGCACCAACTTAAAATCACTTGACCTTTCATTAATTGACACACAAAATATGAAGAGCCCGACTCCTACAAGATTCAGGAAATCATTATGCTCATCATGCCCTACATCAGTTACTGCATTCTTCAAACTTTGCTTTTCAGACACAACTTAGTCCAAGAAAAACTTCTGATACTTTTTCAACAAAAATGCAGAAAATTTCACAGGGACTAAAAAATGAGAAAATTTGCTCCAGGTAGGAAACAACCACAACACTAGTAAATGAATCCTAACTCATATGTAGTAACCATATGTCATTTTACTGACTCAGGCTCACTATCTCATCAGCTCCTCAATAGTGACTGACACAAACCCCCTTCAATATATCATAGTTGAACCATTAGCACAGGTATGTGTAGGGAGCTACTATTATTCCTTAACAATTTAAATAGAGAATCTTGTGGCTGTCGGTTGCTCCTCTAATGACCAGCTCGTCCAATATAATCTCTAGTGCACGCCAGATCTGCTGTCTGTGTATGAATACTTGCATGGCTGGAAACAGTAGAGACTTTTTCTAGAACATATTCATCACACACAAAAATATTTGTGATTGGTTTGAAGAACATTCTGGATGAATCGGGCAAATGATTTGACCATCCCATCAAACATTTGTGGGACATAATTGAGAGGTTAATTTGTGAACTTTCTCATGATTATGGACAGCTGTAGAAGCAGCATGGCTCAATATTTCTGTAGAGGCCTTCCAACGACTTGTTGAGTCCAAGTCACATTGAGTTGCTGCACCATGCCAGGCAGTAGGAAGTCCAACAGTTCCATAACTTTTGTCACCCGGGTGTGAAACTAGGAAAATGTATCCTTTTGAACAGTCGGAGATTATGAAGTATAACACAAAAAATTCAAATATCTTAAATGAGCATGATACAGAGTATGTGAACAACTGTCTTAAAAACTGTGTGAAATTGTTATAATTTTTATTTTATCTGTATTAGGTACATTTAATACCTGTTCTATCAGTAGTGTGGGTGCCTTTACCACATACTGCATGTGATAGTTTGCATTCCTCTTAATTTCATAGGGAATATTTGATACCTGTGATCCCTGGTGGGAATGTCTTTAAATTCTCAGCTGTGTATAAAAAGTGTTCGGTTGCATTGCATCCAGATCTGTTTTTGTGGAGGAAGGAAAGGCCACACTCATGAATTTCAAACATCTATGTACACAGTTAGCACGTTGTTGTTGTTGTTGGTGGTGGTGGTGGTCGTTGTCGTCTCCAGCCTGAGGACTGGTTTCTTGCAGCTCTACATGCTAACCTGTCCTCGGTGAACCTCTTCATCCCTGCACAGCTATGGATTCTATAGGCATGGTCTCCCTCTACAGTTTTTACCCTACTCTTCCCTCAATGACCCAGATGACAATTCCTCTGTGTCTCAGGATGCATCCAGTCAACCAATATCATATTTTAATCAGATTTTGCATAAAAAATTTTCACCAATTTGATTCAGTATCACAACGTTACTTATTTATTGTGCTCATCTAACATTCAGCATTCTTCGGTAGTACCGGCATTCTCTTCTTGTCTGATCATCCGTATTTCACTTATATACAAGGCTACATTCCAGACAAATACCATCAGGAAAGGCTTCTTAACATTTAAAATTATATTTGAATTAATGAATATTTTTTCCCCAGGAGAGATTCGCTTGTTATTGCCATTCTGCATTTTATTCCCTCTCGACTGTGGCCACTGTCAGTTATTTTACTGACCATATAGCAAAATTTGCTTACAATTTTAAGTGACTCATTTTCTAACCTAATTCCTTCAGCATCAACTGATAAAATTTGGCTTTATCTCATGGGTTCCTATATTCCTCCAGAATTTAAACTGGTCTTTCCTGAGGTGAGCCTTTACTAGTCTTTCCACTCTTATGTAAATAATTTGTGTCAGTATTTTGCAACTGTGACTTACATTAAACTAATCATTTGGTGGTATTTATTTCTGTCAGCACAGTTAGCATATACATATTTATTTTTCAGAAGCACATTTGCTGATGGACTATGTTTTAAGAAAATGACTTTTTTATGATGGAAAAACTATGAAATTTTTATTGTATTTCACATATGTTCTTACCTTGCACCTTTATACAATGATGGCACTGCTGTGAACACTTCAAATGGATGAACATTTGTAAATATTTTTCATGTAATGAAGATTCTTATGTGAAAATACTTCTGATGATGAAGGCATGTACCTTGAAAACATGGTGAATGGTTGGGCATACCCTTAGCTTTCAAATATCTGCAATATATCTCTGTATTCTTCTTCTTCTCTGTCTGTATTCAGCAAATCATCAATGTTTCTTCCTCAGCTGTTTGAGGTCTTTCTCCTTGTCCACCTCTTTCCCATTCTTGTCAACCATTTTTGTTTTCTGACATTCTTCTTTTCCTGTTTCTAATAATTCCATGCAGTTTTATATTATACCTATACTATTCTGTTCAGTCATCATGATCCATTTTCCCATTCACTTTCTCTTTTCTTCAAACATTTTTCTCTCTCTTCATTTATATTTTTCCTTTGTTCAGTTGCTTGTGATGTCCTTTGTTGAAACCAATACTGCTTCTTTAACTTCAAAATTCCACTAAGATATTTACTTGTATCTCTTCCTGTTACCATTTCTTCTGTGCACCTCCTCTGCTGTTTCTACATCATTGCTCTTAGAACCCCTCCTTTCTTCTTCTACAGTTTACAGCTCACCTATCAGAATTTTATTTTTTCTTTTCTTCTGATATTGTTCATCAACTCTGCTTCTTTTAGATTCCACACTCTGGTTCACCCTTGATTTTCTATTCATTTTCTCTCCTTCATCTCTGATGTTCATAACTAACAGTTGATAGTCACTATTTTAGCTATCTGATGGTATTATCTTGATGTCTGTTACATTTCTCATTATTTTATCATATACTAACATATAATTAACTACTGATTTTTGTAGACAAGTCACTACTATACAGTATTACCTTAAACCTCTGTCTCTCATCAAACCGTGTGTTTTCAATTGCCAATCCATTCCTTTTGCTTAATTCCAATGATCTTTCATTTTTGTTGTTTCTGCTTTCCCTGCAATTGGCTCCATGTACATTTTTCTATCTATGTCTCTCTAAACTAACTTGTGCAGTTGGATCTCATTAAATTTGTGTTTTGTTCATTCCTATGTGGCTGAAATTCTTCTTGAAACTCCTCTTTTTCCTCTGATGTGCATCCCATTAGGGGTAAATGGCATACACTTGTAATAGCATTACTGTTTTCCCCTTCAATGATATTTTGGTTTTTATTGTTCTCTCATTTGTTCTGATTATTTTTCTTTTCAGTCCATCTCACACAACTGTTACTGTTCCATTTTAATGTCTTCCTCACTGCCTATGTGGCATTGTCCAAACCAATTTCTCAGTGACAACTTCCTTCACCACTTCACTTTGTTTCTGCCACCCCTAAAATATTTGTTTTTTTGTCTTTCCCTAATGTCAACAAGTCCTTGCACTTTACTTTAAATTTAGTGTTCCAAATAATAATCCTTGTCCATTTTGATGTCATCTACCTTAGATCTATTTTTTGTTTTGAGGCTTGTTCCATTTTTGAAACATCTCTATCATATAATTCTCCATAGAGCATGATACCAGACAGTATCATGGCATGTACTTCTGGCTCTCTGCAAACTTATTTCATGAATGAGGGACTGATGACATTGTTTGATTCCTTAGTCCCATAGAACCAGTTAATAATAACAACTGTTTATAGTGCTGATTAAACACTAATACCTATAAATGCTGCAGAATATGTTTCATGTTTTCTCTCACTTGTTCCTTTCTTCTTTGTAGGCTTCTCTTCCTTTTCTCCCCCATTTCTTTACTGTGGGTTGAGAACATTTTTTACTTAGATGATGCGTAAAAAAAGGTAGCATACTCTTAAATTTTTAGTTGACATAAAAAATCAATGTAAAATTTAATAATTGTTATTGAATTCTTATTTGTTTGTATTACACTGATATTTAAAGGTCTAGCATTATGGTTACATTGTATACTATATGTTTCAGTAGTCATTTTATTCATTTACAGACTGTGGAGGTTCTTTGGAATTGCCGTCTGGTGTTCTGGAATACAATCCACAAATTCCAGTTGTAGTATCCGACAATTGGGCAAGTAGTGTTGTATGCCAGTGGAATGTAACAGTGCCAGCTGGCAGAAATGTATCTGTTACTTTTGATCGTTTTGATATACCTGCTGGAGTCCATGGAACTGGCTGTGACCGGAATGAATTTCTTATGGTTTGTATGTTCATGGGCTTTGAAACATTCTGAAAACACTGAATTTTGGAGACATATAAAATTGCTCAGAAATGTATATTATTGAGACTGGGGTTTTTGATTGCATTTTAGTATGTTTACTTGCTTTGATAATGGACGTACTCCATGTAAACCACAGTGGCAGAATACTCCCAAGGTGAAGCACAGACTGAATTGATGCCAGTAAAAGGCAAATGGAGGCTAAGATAGGATAAATACACATTGTTACTAAATACATTAGAAGCAGATAGAGATGCTATCATGGTAAGTCCTATACCGGATAAATCTTTTGCACAGTATAGTAATGCTGTATTGAACACCAGATTCTTATAGAAGCTCAACATATTTGTGATCACTGAGAATTGTCTTTCAACTAGCTAGGAAACAGCGAAACTTTCATTTTCAAATAAATGCAGTAATTGCTCTAAAAGACATTTTACCACACTAAATATGTGTGGCTTGGTACAATTTATAAAAAAAATTGAGTTTTTCTTAAAATATCATTTTTACAATACATTGTGTTTGATATACAGTGGATTTTTAAAAAGAAATTAAGTATACATTCTCTCCTGCTCAAATTCTCAGGTCATCCCTCATAAATTCGTCAGTAGAATGATAACATTTCTACACCAGTTTGTCATATGAGACTTTTTGTTCAGTGTCTCTAAATTAATATCCAGCAAATCTTTTACTAACACTTCATTATAAATTTTTGTATTAATTTATTATCCATTCTCTGTCCTCCATCAGCCATGATTGGACACACAGTGTTAATATACTATAATATTACCACAAACTGAATACAATATTGCAATTTAAACTGTGTACTGACATTAATACTATAAAATGTAATTATGTATGTTCCTGTAGCCAGGGTCAGTTGACTGATCCAGAAGAAGACCCTGTAACCATGGGTGAAATGTTGATTTCTCCAATACAGCTTTCTACATTATGATGGGATATCTTACTCAAAAAACTTTTGTGTTGACTATGAAACACATTAAAGTTAACAACTAGAAAGTACTGAGTTGCAGCTCAAGTAGACACTGTGCTATCACTGAAGATTTCTTCAATACTATACAGAGGATGCTCCTTTAATTTACACAACATGTTTGTTCTAAGTTTCTCTATTGGCATGGACTGAATGTCCATAGGTACTGCACTAAATAGTTTTAGTGCCATCATTAGTAAGTTCTTTTTGTCTTGATTAATCGACATGTTGGCCTATCTTTACTGCAAATGCAGTACTGATGAACTTCATTTCTCTTTTTGTAGGTCTCAAGATTTATCTTTATGTGAATGAGGCAGTTGAATATACTCTGACTGAAAACAGTCAAAACTCCTAACCTGGAAAAAATTCATTTACAGTAATCAGTTTTTGTTGCTTAAGGTATTGATCCTCATAGCTTTCTTTTGCAATAAAAGCTTATTCTTGTGACCTGTATAATGGCCCCACAGCAACATTCTGTAACTGATGTGGCTGTGGAACATTACATAGTACACTGTTAACAGTCCTGTTCTGTTGTTATAGTTTTTAGTTTCTTCAAGGGGTCAGGACCCATGAAAGTTTGGAATTCACATGTTTAGAGTGCTGTTGCCAGGTTAACTTGGTATAAATGAAATTTAACAACTGCAGTGTCACCCATGGCCCCAGTGTCACTGAGGTTGTATGTCATCCTCTGTGTTTTGTCTTCATTAACTTTCATCTCGCTCATGATAAACCAGGCCCTCACTTCACTGAATAGAATTAATGCTTAATGAACAGCCTGAACAATATTCTTTCCTTTTGAGAATGAGTTTTTATCATCTGTGAACTGCATGGTGTGCCCATTGGAGCCTATTTTGTTACTAAAGGTAGGTGTAGCAGAGACTCATTTATAACTCTCTGTGGCATACCATGTTGTACCTTCTTTTCACTTGAGTCTGTTCCTTGCACTAACACTATCTGTTGTCTGTTGTTCAGGTTGAGTTTAAGAGTTGGCGGAATAGATCCTCCAGTACCATATGATGTTAGTTTGTCAAGCAGGGACTTATGTGGAGTACAGTTGAGTGCCTTACTAAGGTCACAAAGTGCCAGTGCTATAGACCCTTTGTCCTAAAAGAAACCATGTCAAATATTTGTATCCAACTCAGATGCTGTTGTTAACTTGACCTGCCCTTCCAAAAGCCATGTTGTATATCATAACCGTTATGGATCCCTTCGCTTCAGTGAATACTGATATTACAGATATGGGTGTGCAGCTTGACACTTCATTTGTATTACTATTTTTGTAAACAGAAATTCTTCATCCCACTTTTAGTAAGTCAGAATTTCCTCAGCATGGAGGGATTTATTTATTACTACTGTCAGCACTTTCTGCAATTTCATGTATTACAATTTTTAACATGGTGCAGGGAATGTCATAAATATCAGGACTTCCTGATGAGATGTGTTTTACAATTTTTGTTATGTCGTTTATACACACTATCTTCCACAGTACCATGCTGCATTTATTTTCAAATTTCACTGCAACTGTAGGATCTAATCCAAAGTCAGGAATTTCACCTACTCCCCTTTCCACTATCTTTAAAAATGGTTCATTAAATTCATGTGGACGGCACAAATTAGAGCAAGTGGTGGCCTTGCAAGGATTGTGAGATTCTTCAGTGTAATTGACATTACTTTCCTTCTTTGTTCAAATGTGTGTGAAATCTTATGGGACTTAACTGCTAAGGTCATCAGTCCCTAAGCTTACACACTTCATAACATAAATATCCTAAGGACAAACACACACACCCATGCCCGAGGAAGAACTCGAACCTCTGCCGGGACCACCTGTTTTCTTCTTTGCTTCATCTGCTTCCTTCCTGTAGATCCTCTTGGCCTGAAAATAATTTCGGTACAGTTTATCCTTATTATCAGTATCTTTAGCTGCTTTGACCTTATCATTTAGTATCTGAACAATACATTTTATTTTAGCTAATCGAGGAGTATACAACCTCCTTACTTTGACAATTTTCAGTGTGCATTATGATTTGGCGGTTGATTATCTGCTGAAAAAATTTCATCAAATTAGACTTTAATGGTCTGGAACAAGCAAGTGAATCATAATTTGCTGCCAGTTCTTTAAATATTTTTTGCCATTCTGTAGAAGGCACTGCAGTTTTGAAAAGCTCTAAACTTTTCTTTGTGGTGTGTCTATTGGAGGGCAGCGTGGAGGGTAAAAATCGTAGAGGGAGACTGAGAGATGAATACACTAAACAGATTCAGAAGGAGGTAGGGTGCAGTAGGTACTGGGAGATGAAGAAGCCTGCACAGGATAGAGTAGCATGGAGAGCTGCATCAAATCAGTCTCTGGACTGAAGAGCACAATAACAACTGAAATACCAGCTGGGAATTTGTTGTGTAATATCAGAGTTAGTCCATAGCTTCATGATCACTGCACAGTGATCTGCAAGTACAGAGTCAAACACACTTACTTTGTAGTCCCAACTATTTAGATTTGTGGCAATACTGTCAAGATAAACATTTCCTTTTATTGGTAGATAATTTGCCACAAATAGTCCATAGATGGTTGCTAAGTTCATAGACGTACTCTCTCTACCACTATCTTCTCTGGTACATAAGTTGAAGTCTATAAATAAGGCAATTTTTGGTCCTAAGTGCACCAGGTGACACAGACAGCTTTCCAATCAGTTGAGGAAATTTTCAAAATTCCCATGTATGATTGAGTTTGAGCATAAAGTTTCAAATGATGAGTAGGCAGCATAAAATTATTTTGATACCTAGTCTTGTATTCAGATTGAAATTGATTTGCGACATATAAATCGCACATGCTGTGAACAAAGAGAATCAGTTCACAGGTGTACAATGAAGGAACACTTTATGATTTTTAAGTAGGCGACTTGGTGTTCTTCACTTGTGCAGATTTATAATGGTGGACTTTTGGAATGTTAATATTCGAGATGTACTGTTCGAGCTGCCCCAGAATGTAATTCCACACATTATTACTGATTTGATGTAGCTGTGATGTACTATGTCCCTGATGTGCATACTGGTTGCATTGTGTAATATTATCACTGCAAATACCAGGCTACTTGATTTATTTGTAGGGTATAGTGAATTCGAGATCTGATAAATTTTTATCTAATTGCATTTTACACAGCTAGCTTCATGCAAATCCTGTTTTTTGTTATAGATTTGAATATCATGTAGCTTTGCTTGTTTTATGTTAAACTACATTAACTGAGTTTTTTCTGTGCTTAATTTCAACCCATTTAAATTAAACCAATTATTTAATTTTTCTGGGGTATTTATTAAATTTTGAGAAATATGGTCTGTACAGTTAGTTTCTGGTAGTGTATATGTGTAATTTGCAGGGTAAAACTGAGTGGCAGATTGTTCTTGTAAAGCAGAAACAGAACAGATCTAAGATTGAATGTTTGAGGGACTCCTTGTGAAATGGTTTTCTGTTCTTAAACATAATGTCTTCATGTCTTCTTCTTTTTTCAGCTCGTTAGGTTGGACTTAGACTATTCTAATACAACACTCGTAATTCAATATTTTTACAACTGAGGCAGTAGCAAGCAGTGTCTCATCTATCAGATGACTTTGATATGTTATAAAAATTGCTGTGGCATGCAGAGAGTTGTGTAGAGAGGAGCTGTTCCTGGCAACTGATTTGTTGCTAGCAGATACTGTGGTATTTCTTCTTTTTTTTAACCCATTTTCATTTTTTGAAATTGTATTAAATTTTTGAACAAAATTTTGAATTCATATTGTGTGAGAGTGGTGTAAGAAGAGAGACTGGACAATTATTTCCCGTATGTTCTTTTGTGCATTTGAATATATGGAAAAAATCTTTTTTGAAGGACTGCCTAAAGACTGCTTCTAGCACTGTTGTTGATATTGAATTCTCCTCTATCGATGCTTTATTTTTGAGTGAGAGTATTTCTATAGGTTTTGTTTTAATTATGCTGAATTTTCTGAATAGTTCATTTTCAAATTGCCGAGGGCAAAGAAATTTACCTTTGCTATGTAATTTTCTACTTTATTGTTAGATTTCTTGACATTTATAAAGAATTCATTATACAGTTGTGATATTTGAACAGGATTTATGAGTTTTGTGTTCTATCTTGATATCTGAAATATCATGGCCACTAACTATAGCTTCGATAATTGAGCATAGTGCCTTTGACCTGTTTACACTTTCCAAATAAATCTATTACTTGCCACCTTATTACAACCTTGTTAAAAATATTTTTGTTCCTTTTTATGTAGATGACAAAGTTGGGACTTTTATTGTGTTTTAGTTCCTTGAGTAGGTGTCTTTTTCCAGTAATCCACTTCACTTTATTTGATACAGTTTTGTGGTGTACAGGAAGAGGGAAAGTTTATTGAGAAAGTTTTAGAACTTCAATTATTATTGTCTGTAGTCCACTACACTCATCACTATGATGGAACAAGCTCATATTTTTTGTGCTGAACTGTCACTTGATGTAGGTTTTTCAGAGCAGTTCTGTTGTTTTAGATAGATCTATAGATAGGGTAATGTGTTTAGAATGTTCTAAACATAAACAAAGCTTATTAGCATCATCATAAGAATATTTGATGAAAATGTTATCTATGTGTTCCTAACCATGAGCACAATCAATGAAAGTAGCTTTCCTACTCAATTTTTGAACCATGCCTCTGAATATTGTCAAGCTGTTAGCATCACTGGCTAAATCTGTTTTGAATTGAAATCAACAACTTTTATGACTCTGCTCTTGCTTTCTTTGTAAGTTTCTACAATAGGCACTATAGTTTTGATTAAAAATAGTTTTGTTATTTCCACACCTGGAATTCTGTACATGAATAAAATGACAATATTTTGTCCAAACTCTACAAAGCAACTTTCAAGTATACATACTTCATAAAAGTGGATCAAAATCATGTCTTGTTTTACATTCCATCAACCTTTCCAGAAGTGTGCAGGATCTTCCACAGGTTACAGTATTCTTATAAAATCTCCTGTCAGCATATAAATTTCAATGATTATGAAAGAATTTTATATTGACCATCGTAAACCAATGTTCATTCAAGCAAACACCTGTGATATTTGCCTTTTCTGACAAGATGATTTGTAAGTCATTGATTCTTGTTTTTCTCCATTTAGTTAGTTTAAACTTAACCCACTTATGTTCCATTGCATTAGAAAAGTAATTTTACCTTTTATTACATTTTTAATGCTTTTAAGGATATCTAAGTGATAGGTTACTAGTATTCTTTCATTTTACCTATTTTATTAATCATATTAGAAATATCATTCTATAAATTACTACATGTACCCAAGAGTAACTTGTTTAGATGTAGCCTATCTTGACCTAAAGTGATACTTTTTACAGTTGAAAAATGGCGGCTCTGAAGACTCACCGCTCTTGGGAAATGGCAAATATTGTGGGCCAAAACCAACTGATCAGTTGCAAACAACAGGCAACAAATTATTTGTCAAATTTGTGGGACATCGGCGTTCAGAGGTTAGTGGCTTGAAACATTTCCTCTTTTAATGGTTTAAAATTTGCTTTGGTGTACTTTCTCCCTCCCCCCCCCCCCCCCCTCCCCACTCTCTCTCTCTCTCTTGCAAACATACATACAAACAAACAATAATGATACACATTCAGAATGGAATCTCCATGTAGGAATATCAACAGTGTAGGAAAAGCTAGATTGGTACTTACTATAAAGAAGATACATTAAGTTCCAGAGAAGCTCAATTAAAAGGCACTTACACAAAGCTTTCAGGCACGGCCTTCATCAGCAAAAGTGAAACATTCACCATTCATACACACAAGCAAGCACACCTAAGGCACACATAACTGCCAACTCTAGCAGCTCAGGTCACCTTTTTGATTTTAAGTGCTCATGTTCTTCACAGGTTGGTAACAGAACAAAAACATCAATAGCAGAGTTTCATCTATTGCTGGTGCATTACATTTAGGTAAATAAGCTGGAGTAACTCATTGTGTCCATAGTGGGGAAGGCTGTGACATTTGTCAGTCAGAACTAACTTAGACCTCAGGATGCACTATAGTTTAGTCTGTCACCAGAACCCAGTTTTCAGGGGAGGTAGGAACAATGTCATGCTCTAGTCAAATGTTTACATAGTTTATCTCCTTTCCATTTCTAAATCAACTAGTAAATAATATATCAAGAGCTAACTTCAAGATAAAATCTATAGGTATCATATTTATCCCTCTACGTCATCCCTCTAGAAGCATTGAGAATTTTGCAATCAACACACAACCCAAGATATCCTTTCGTTTAGCAGCATTTTTTATAGGTGAAGCCCAGGAACTGTTGGAGGAGTGAACTATCCTTGCATATAAGAGCTTGTCCACAATCACTTTGGCAGCCCTAAGTGGATCTGGCAGTAGTTGATGTGGTCGGTGTGTCACAGTGGAACTGGAGATGGTGGTGAGCTTGTGAATTGCTCTGATGATAATGGTACGCTGTCTGAATCATTGTGTTAGGAGGATGCATGAAGACTCGTTAATGGATGGACAAGCACACGGTGGTGTACTGTCCTCTGTAGGAGTATCCAGTACCTGTGCTGTAGGTGCTTCATGGATGGTGGTAAAGGTGTTAGTGAAGTAGTGGCAATGAGTGTTGATGTAGCTGGTCAAGGTATTGCGGTGTTGTTTGTAGTTCCTGTCTTGGATTCAGTGTTGGATAACATTTTACCATGTCAAAGCTGAAAGTTTGTTTCACAAAAGTTGAAGTAGAGTTGTTGAATGTGCTAAATATGACTGATGGTGTGGAGGCACTCCTGAAGGAGCCAGTGAACTTCGAATGTATGTATGGGGGTGGGGGCTGCCATGAGAAGTAGAATGTGCCATTATATTGGCCAACCAAAGGGGCATGGACAACAGCACCTGCGGTGGAGCAATTGCTGGTTGTGTTAATTAGCATGCCATTAGTCAGGTATGTAGCCAAGTAGAAGTGCTGAAGAAAGTCTGCTCTGATAACTGGTTCTGTTACATATGCGATTATAAGTGTTTGGGGTCTAGTATGCAGACTTGTGAGCTGTAGTTGTTGAATTACTTGCTGCATGGAGTCGGACAAATGCATGGGATCATATTTGTTCTGGCAAGGATGGTGCGAGAATGCTTTTGTTGACTAGATATAATTGCACACTAAAGTGGTCACGTGCAAAAAGTTTGTTATTGTGAAGTTGGTGGGACAGTTGTGGTGCATCTTTGTCATTGTGAGTATTGAGGTGACTTAAAAATCCTGGAAGTCTGTTGTGCCTCTTGGCATGTAGATTGGGAATTGCATGGAGGATGATAGTTACAGGTGGAATTGGTGTATGTTGCAAGATACCAGCAAACAGGATTCTGCACAGGCCTGATACGATCAGCAGTGTGTTGCGGATGTATGATTGCAACACAGGTGACCGTGGTCTGCAAGGGTATAGATATGACATGAATAGTGGGGAGACAGAAGTTTGGCAATGCCACATGAAGGACATTGCTTCGGCCAGGTGTGGTGATGTCTGCATCAGCAGAAGTTGAGTGGGGCCTACTTGGCTCATAGTTGGTGGGCTGTCACATGTACAGCTGTACAAGTCACATCAGCCACCACTGTTGTCAATGTTATTCATATACTCTCTGTGTTCTGTGATCAGATATATTCATCTGGCAAGTTTTGATGTGTGTCAGTGGTTCATGTTCATGGACAACTGTTGTTAATTGAACTAGTAGTGGGCGTTTCACAACCCACAGACTTTTTAACATGTGGCTGGGCATAAGACAGCTATTAATCTCTGTGCAAAAGCGACGCCGTAGTTATGGTGGGGTCTTGCCACTTAAAATTTTATCGTAAATGCCATGATGGATTTGTGAGGTTGCAGTGTTGTCCAGCTTTCACCATCCCATATTTGTTGTCTGCTGGGGAGAAAGATGATATCACTTATTGTGTCCACATGTTCCCCCAAGTGGCTTAATAAAGTGTTGAATTCGATACCATTGGTGATGACATCATGATGTTTCTACAATGGTGAACCACATAGTACGTTGGTGTGACTGGAAAGCCAGTAAGCCAGTAGTTTCGATTGCGAAGGTGATGTTTGTAGTGGTAGGACAGCCTAGCAAGTATTGCCATATGCAGGGTGTATGCGGCCTGGGACAACTGGGAGATTTGAAAAAAACCTAGGAATTTTTTCATCTGGGAGAAAACTGGGAAAAACCTGGTAATATTTTAGAATTCCAGGAATTTTTCATTGTTTTAGTTTTCTGTTAATTTTTTGTAATTTTGACTGGTTAGAATTGATACTCTAACAAAGGATATTACTATATCCCACTACTGCAGAATAATACTTCAAGAATAAAACATAATGAGAGAAAAAAACTAAAAAAACTTAAATTGCAAAGGAAAAGCGCCATATATAACAATGACACACAGCGCTCATGCAAACGTCTGCCAACAGCAGAATGTGTCAAATGCTTTAGAAAGAGTATGCAATGCTTCATAACAACTAATTGCCTCCAATGAGCATGAAGTCACAGCTCTTTACATTAGGTTCGTTTGAGCAATTACAGGTGGGCTCATACACATGTGCAGTTGAGTCACTTATGAGTAGTAGATTCTCCTGCTTCTGGCTACAGAAATGTGGCTGTTGACTGTGCAAGCAGTTGCAGCAAGTAGCTAAATGCTACCAGGAAAAGGGGGGCGCCAAATTCATATTTTTGAGAAAAAAACTTGTTTCACAAAGTGCCAGCATCCGGCGCACGTTGGTCTATCGATTATTCATATGATTTTGAAATGCATCCCTGTTGGTTTTTGAACATTCTTGAACACATTTTAAGTTGATTCTGAATCAATCATAAGTTGATTTTTGAATGCATGCATAGTGTATTTGATGTCTCTGTTAGAAGCTATACAAGCTGAGCGGAGTAAAGCTGAACTAATGGATGTCAATCATTGTCTGATTATCTGGTTGATTGGGTTTGCGAATGATCAGCGTTGTTATAATTTCTAGCAAAATCCATAGATTCAGTGTACCACAGTCGAAATAAACAACTAACAGCAATAACAGGTGAGAAATATAATGATTATTTTCTCGGTGTATCCAAGAAAATGAAATTTAGACAGGAAATTTTTGGCCAGTCACTACATGAGTAAGGACCAGTTGTACAGTCCCCAGCTAGCAACCGATTAAGTTCTGTTCTGGAAGTAATACAGAAAACATGTACGAACATGTAACAATGTCTAACCGGAGAATAATCACGAGATAACTAAACCTGTGATTCTGACAGCGTTAGTAAAGTTAATCAGCAAACAAATTTTGACAATGGCAGGAATAGCTACAGAATTGGTGATGACAAGATTATTTTAGAACAAGGAAGGAGAAGAAATGGGGATGTCACACAAATTTTGGTCGAATAAGATGATTCTAAATTTATCTAAAAATTTCCTTATATTACTTTTCGATCTCTTGCTTGAGAAGATAACGCATATGAATGAAATGTAAAACTATTTCCTAACATAAAGCTTTTTGCTTGTAGTAGGCCTAATAGGCATTTGATATTGGTATTAAGTGAATTATATTCTGTCTTATTATAAAAATGAACATTTGTGCCAAAAGGGTCTCATTTATTTGGTGTGTGTTACAAAATTGCTGCACTATTAGAAAGGCCTATTTTGTTTTACCCAGCAGACAGTGACAAAATAGACGTAATCATATCAAGAAACCACACCAGCCTGGGTATTATTTGTATTAACAGCTTTTTCAGTATTAGGTAATGACATTTTGATTTTTCATGTAGCAAAACACTTGACAAACTTTGATGAGGTAATAGATTCTTTCACAGAAAGGATGGCACACCATCTAAAGCTATAGCAACATTACAGGGAAAAAAATGCTAGGAACTAAGGATTGAAGAAATGTATACTTTCTTGCTTTTCTCTTGTCTTTATTGGTTTTATGCATCCTATATTTAATTTTATGTCACACAAAACAGCAAGTTATTAGCTAATAGGCAATAAAGAGTGCAGATTTTCTGAAGGGTTCTTGTTTTCCCCTATTAACTGTAGGGTTTAAAAAAAAAAAATAAAGAAAGAAAATAAAAGGGGCAGGCTGTCAAACTGGCCAACAGGGAGCAGGAGAGGCACCACTGGACATTTCAATTTCCACTACCCTAAATATAGTTTGATGGCATCCATTACTAAATATACACGTTTCAATTCCACAGAGCGAAATACAGTGATGTGCAATGGAAGAATGCTGTATGAAGAGGCTTGGCACTGCACTTTGGGACACTTCAGACCAAATAACATGTCTTACATTTCTTTGAAGACATATGTTTCAGACTTTTCAGCAAGATGTGTGCTACAAGATGAACATATTTTTGAAAAATCGATGTTTTTTAGTATTGACCCGGTTACAAATATGGTAGATCTGGGGCTGATGCACAGAGCAGTCTAAGTTGTAGTGGGTAGTCTCCACGTGACCTGTGTGATTTTGCTGTTTCCCCTTCGTTTACTCTCACGTCAAATGAAAACAAAATGGATATCTGTGGCCGGGAGCTATCAAGTGAATTAAAAGACATTCACATAATTACGGGAGGCTAACATATGTTTTTAGTTTCAGATTTTCTTTTATTTCCACCTTTCTGACAGTCAAGCTTAACCACCTTGCAGAACAATGAAGTTATTTTTGTCTGTTTGCTAAAGAAATTTGACTTTTATTAACTTTTTCCACAGAGGCAGTCAATGTATTTGAAACGAAATGTTTAATTCCACAGTACTGGCTAGTTCCAACTGTTCACTGCATTTCAAGTGCACATTTTCATCTTCTAGCATGTATGGTATTATGCCATAACAAAGAACCAAACATGACATAATACAGTACTGATGCTCCAAGAAAATTTACATCCCGAAAACCACACTGAAAAGATTAATATTAGGTCAAGATCCCCTCATTGGGAATCTTGATATACGAATGTGCACTTTAAAGTGGATGTTTTAGCATGGTTCATGAAATTCTGATGCTCTTGGAGTAACCTCTGTTGTATTGTTTCTTTTATGGCATAATGCGTGATCTTTGAGTGCTTTACACGTACGTACATACGGGATTCCCGTTGCACAAGCACGGTGTTGCCTGTTACCTACGCTCTCTGGCAACTGCTGAAACGACCTATTTATAACAGGTCTTGGGAAAATATTGCGAATGGTAGTTTGAAAAGCATTACATTGAAAGTAACTATCCTTTTATGCAAGTTGAACTATGTGCGAGAATGTACCATGAATTTCTTAAATCCCAGAGCCTTTGGCTCTTTTTTTAAAACTCAAAGCTTTGATGATGAGCCATTTAGAAGAATTTTGAACCCTGAAGATCAGACATCTATGTCATTATTTAAAATTTTACTGGCATGTTAGTGTGATGTACCCTAAAGTGTAAAACGAGCAAAAAAGATCAACATTATATGCAAAAGCTTACCTTCTCTTGCAGCTTATTAACCTTAGAGACGTATATTATATGTGAAAGCTTTGCTTTTCTTGTAGCAACACCATGTATATTAATTTGAACTATTAACTATCCCTGTTTGTGTGTTGCTGTTGCCTTACATCATGTGTCCTATGCTCTGAATATCCACTGTCATCAGCTGGCAAGAACATCTGACATGAGCTATGATTGTGTTACCAAAGCGCATCACATTCTCGATTTCAATGGTTTGGAAAGTAACATGCTCTGAATATCCACTGTCATCAGCTGGCAAGAACATCTGACATGAGCTATGATTGTGTTACCAAAGCGCATCACATTCTCGATTTCAATGGTTTGGAAAGTAACATGCAGTGTTTCATGGAATCCCAATGTATACTATCGTAATACGAAAATACACAGCATACATGTTGCTGCACATCAAAGATATTTGCAAAATGTGTCTTTTCCCTGAGTTTTGTTTTCTAAAGTGCCGGGAAATTCTGCGGCCATGTATAAAACCATAAACATTCAAAGGATTGATACGTTTTGCAGTTTGAAGTGAAAATATACTGTCACTTAACAAAGAAAAAGTTTGTTATCACCTGGGAGAAAGTGTATTTTTAACCGTACAATCAGGGAATTTTTTTTCTTTGTTCGGGTATACACCTGGCATACGTGACAAAACATGATGCACAGGAGAAGATGCAGCTGCAATGAGTTATAGAGTAACAGCATCGTTGTTTCTTTGAAAGTCATTAAGCATGAACCCAATGGAGTTGACTTCAGTTGTTCAGATTTAGCCTGATTTGCCAAGGTAAGGTCCCATACGAGACTGCAAAGTGTATTGCTCGTTATCTCCCATTGTTTCGTTGTGTTGCACATTAATGTAGCACTATCTAGGAGAGTGTCACTGTCACTTTTTAATACACAAGCTACATGTGAGGTGTTATCCATAATGGCTGATGCCATGACTACAGAAACATTTTCCACAAGTAAAAACTGTGCAGCATCAAGTCCACATGCTGGCAGCATTGTTATTGTGCAGTAATACAGAATATTGAATTTTATGTGCAATCAAAATTGTCAGGAGCCACCAGTGTAAATCCACAGACTATAGAAGACAGTTACAATGAAGAATCGCTCAATTTAGATTCTCTGTATAACAGTTTTATTGGCTGATCAAAGAGGATCCTGTGTGAATCCTGATGAACCACCAGCAACGTTAGTTCATGGAGCAGTGTGCCGACACACTTAGACATTGTTTTGATATTAAAAATAACTTGCAGAGACAGCTGGATCACTACCGGTAGAAAAAAATCAAGTGATCAGTAATAATTCCTCTACAGCATTTATTAAATGGGAGTAGAACACCTCAAACAATGGAAAATCCAGGATGGAACGTTGAGAACATTATGGAAAGGATAGATTACTATTCACCATATAGCAGAAATACTGAATCACAGATAGGCACAACAAAAGATTGTCAAATAAATTAGCTTTCTAGAATGAAATTTCACTCTACAGCAGAGTGTGTGCTGATATGAAACTTCCTGGCAGATTAAAACTGTGTGCCTGACCGAGACTTGAACTGGTGAACTTTGCCTTTCGTGGGTAAGTGCTCTACCAACTGAGCTACCCAAGCATGACTCACGCCCCGTCCTCACAGCTTTAATTCCACCAGTACCTCTTCTCTGTTTAAAATTAGCTTTAGGCTTCAAAGATCATCGGAATCAGACAAAACACACACAGGCACACACACACACACACACACACACACACACACACACACACACACACACACATAAATGCACGTGCTCTCTCTCTCTCTCTCTCTCTCTCTCTCTCTCTCTCTCTCTCTCTCTATCGCAAATGCAACTCACACACGTATAATCACAGTCTCTGGCTGCTGAGATCAGGTGTAACCTCAGCAGCGAGAGACTGTGATTATGTGTATGTGAGTTGCATTTGCGTGAGCATGTGTGTGTGTGTGTGTGTGTGAGCATGTGTGTGTGTGTGTGTGTGTGTGTGTGTGTGTGTGTGTGTAGTGTCTGATTATGGTGAAGGCCTTTTTGACCAAAAGCTAATTTGTTTGACAGTTTTTTGTTGTGCCAATTTGCAACTCAGCATCTCTGCTATATAGTGAGTAGTAATCTATCATTTTCATAATATTAAACCTACAACTTAGTTTGATAATTGTCTTAGAAAATACAAAGCAATACTGACAAAACTAACTAAAAGTGTTAAAATTACAGATTCATAAGAAATAAACCTAAAAAAGACAGTTGTTTAGAATATTACAGAAAAACAGGAACAGAAAATAATAAAAAGTATATTAATAATTTACAGTTAAATGAAAATTTCTAAATTACCATTTTTTTGTAAATGTAGCTAAAAAGTTTGTTGAAAAAAATATGATTTGAGAAAATTACACGCTTATGAGGACAAACACGAAGCAAGTACATAAAACAATGTTTCTCATGCCAGCAGACATGCAAGAAGTACAGCAAACAACTAAAATACAAAACACTCTGAAAGAATAAATAATATAACAGATTTGTTAAAAAACAATGTGCAGACATACTTTCTGAAGCATTGACATATTTTATAAATATTTGTCCTTCTCTACTAGAATTTTTCCAGAATGTGTAAAGACTGCAAAAAAGGAAGCCATGACAAACTACTGACTAGTTTGTTTACAGCCTGTCTTTTCGAAAGTACTTGGAAAACTTTTTTATTAAATCTAACACATGAATGAAATGGCTACCATGCACCAAGTTTCTGTGTTGTGGCCAGTCATCATTTTATTATAAATAAAAGACTTAAATATAAAGAGCAGTAATAGTAAAATATGCCAATTTGCGGAAGACACCAGCATCTTAATAACAAGAAACTCGAAAGAAAAAAAACAAACAAACAAAAATAAAGCTGCTATAGTGAACATATACTTTGATGCAAATTAACTTTGAAAGAACTGTTACAATGGACAGGGTTATGACACAGAACAAGATACCAACTGATGCCCATGTTGATGCATACAACAGAATATGAAATGGGATGCACTTGTGGAATTTATAAACAGAAATTTGGGCTGGAGATGTTTCATCATGAGAAAACTAAGTGACCATATACCATACAATAACCTTATATAACACAAATGGAAATTCTTAGATGGTACAATATTTTAAATGAGGGAAAGTCAACCACTCATCTATAATGGACTGATGTATGGAACATAAAAACAGGCAATAGCAAGCACTATTATCATTCACTTTCAAGCTCTTGCTCTTTTCACAAATACAAATGCATACAAATGTTTTATTCCACCTTTGAGCAAATTTACACGCAGTTGATGTCATCACTGTTAAAACAATAATAATAATAAAAATTTGAACAAATTTCGTTAACTACAAATAACAATCAAAGATGAATACAATACATATTTATGAACACTTCAATAACAACAAAAAGTTCCTAACACATCAATTACAAGATAAATGAACTACATAGTTCAGCAAATGACTAATAAATAATCAAACAGATAATTAACAATAAGTACATGAAACGGTAATAAAATACCAGTAGTTGCACAGTGTGGAATATGTCTAGTTTGCAGTTAATTTATTGTTCATTCTCATGAGGAAAGTGGGTCATTTGTCTCATACTCAAGGAACTCTTTAGCAGAGTAAATTATTTTACTTTTCATCCACCTCAGAAGATTAGTTGTAAATTTATTTACTGGCACTGTGTAGGCATTTTCATGTAATTTGTTGAAGGAGACAGGACCAAGATATTTGTAACTGTTATGTGTCATTGCTAGCCTAGCATATGGCATATTAATTGTATGTGCACTTTTTATGTTATGGTCGTGAACTGTCCTCCTTCAGTCAAATTTACTCAGATTCTCTTTAACAAAGGCAAGGCAATTGTAAATATACAGGCCAGGAACTGTCATTATATTTAGTTTCTTAAAATAATCTTGACATGTTTCATAGGGATTAAGTCCTGCTATGCACCTTATTTCTTTCTTTTGCCATTTAAACACTAATTTTGAGCCTACAGAATTTGCCCCATAATAGTAGTCCATAATTGAGGTGGGAATTGAATGATGCAAAATATGCATATCATAGAAGTTCTTTACTGACCCTGCTCCTCAGCTCATACAGCAGATAGATGACATGCGACAGTTTGCCATGTAGCTTCCCTGTGTGGGTATCCCACTTGAGGTTTTGATCTATACAAAATGCTAATAATTTTACGGTTTTGTTATCATGACTGGGACCATTCAGATTGAATACAAGAGCTTCAGTTTTACTATCGTTCTTCTGCAGTACTTTTGCCTCAAACCAAGAAGTGCATCTCTCCATTACCACTGCCATGCTGTGATGCACATTTTCTAAGTTGGTATCACATGTGATGGGTCTTGTGTCATCAGCATACAGCACTGCATCACGTGATACAACTGCAGGTAAATCATTTATATAAATAAGGAATAGGAAAGGTCTAAGAAAAGATCCTTGAGGTACGCCTTTTACAACTGGGAGACATTGTGACATTTGATTATTTACTGTAGCTAACTGTTTTCTATTATCCAAGTGAAACTGCATTAGGCATAGAGCATTCTCTCTCACTCCATAATGGTAGATCTTTTTTATCAGAATATTGTGGGCGATAATATCAAAAGTTTTTCTGAGGTCCAACAGTGTTGCACAGATAATATATTTATTTTCAAAACAATTGTATATTTTTGCTATCACACTCTCAAGTGCTTTGACTATAGAAAGGCTGGATCTTAAACAATACTGTGAGGAGGTAAGTATATCATTATGTTCAAAATATTGCCTCATCTGTTTATGCATGCAGTGTTCTATTATTTTTGGTATTATGGGTATAAGTGATATTGGTCGATAGTTATCTGGAGATACTAATCTCCTTTCTTATGTACTGATTTAACTAGAGATATTTTTAAACATTCTGGATAATTACCTTCATTTAAAATTTTATTGATTATTTTAGTCAGTGGCATTACAATTTGATTTCTGATATATTTAATAACATAATTTGAGAGACCATAGTAATCCTCTGCTCTAGAGTTACTGAGCTTAGTTACTGATCCACTGACCATCTTCTCAGTTGCATGAATCCTGTGAAAGCTGTCTGTCTGCTTACTGTTCATTTCTGCAGCAGTGCCTCTCCTTTACTCACATCCCGCATTGTGTTGTTATCTGATTCAGGACTGACAAAATGTGCACTTAGAATATCAGGTGAAACTGGTGTCTGGCATACTTTATCATCACATTTTATTTCTATTTTAATGATTTCCCTTGCATTTACTGACTGAGTTCAGTATCCATGCCTCATTTGCTTTGCACTTAAGTGCCTGGATTATGGACCTGTAAATCTTTTTCACTTTCATATACATTTCCTTGTCAGCATTATTTTGCTTAGACCTATCATGATATAGCAGCATTATGATTCTTATTCTAGTTAGATGTGGGGTACACTAGCATTTTAGATTTTGTGATTTGGTGCAACAATTTTGCTCCAATATATTCTTGCAATGATTAGGACAACATGCTTCAAAATTTTCAGTTTACAGTCCTGAAAGTTTGTTGGTGGATTCATTTGCACCTGCAATGGTTATTATTTTATCCTATTTTATTAAATTAAATTTACTTATCAACTTGTTTATCTTTGATTCATTAATTGTAGTATAAGTACACACATTCACACATACAGTAACCTAAACATGCTCTCCTGTGCTGAAAAAGATGATTAGTTTCAAGTTACAAGTAAACCAAAAATTTTATATAGACAGCTGCTCAGAGAAAATAGAATTCTAGCACTTCCCTGTGTAAACATACTGGAGAATTGTAATTATTATAAAAGTAAAATTGAACAGTACTGATACTTGTACTTCCTGTAATGAATTTGTGGACAGGTACTATATAAGAAAAACAAATGTTGTACGTGTTCACCAGTCAGTTACAGCACTATTTGAAAAAAGCAAACTCCATTCTAGAATTAAACTGTGTAATGCAGTGCTGAGATACATAAGATAAAATTAAAATCATTAGTAAAACATAACTTAGTTGAGCACTGCTCCTATCCTGTGAAGGATTATCTAAAAAAAAGCGCCTAATTGTGCTGCCCTGTGATGCTATATTTGTAAAACATTCCCAATCAAACAATTTTGTAGAACACTATTTCTAGTTGGAAAAAAGTACTTAGATTAAGTAACATTTGTAATACATAAGGAGTGATACAATGTTTATTGTACAAAATAGAATGCTAGATTTACAGGATTATTACATAAATAAATAAACCATACTTACTGCACACACAATCTTCCAAAAAGGAAGAGTCTCTCTTTCATATAACGCCATAAGGCATTCATGTGTGTTGTTCAGTTATAAAGCAAAAATGGAAGTATCAAGTTATACTGATTGTATACATGTGCACCACATCAATTGGATTCCTAACTGAACAATGTTAGCTAAATTAGATGCACTCTGTGGACTACGGCCGTATGTTTTACAGGGACAAACAGGATATGTTTTACAGGGACAAACAGGAGAGAGCTTACCAACAGCCTGATAGTAGCTGTGCAGCAAAAACACCTGTCCACATGATCTTTTGATTACACTGCAGAAGTTTTCCCAGAGAGCCCTTACACAATCTCCATGTAGTGATGATGCAATTTCCATATTTTTTGAGCCCTGAAGAAAGGCATACAAGTGCATCGATTTGCTTCAGATGAAGAGATGCACTCCTGGGTACGAACATAGTTCTTTGGGAACCACAAACATTTTTCCATGAAGGCATTTACCACCTTGTATCACAGTGGGATAAATTTATTAACAGGTATGACAGTTAGTTTTGCAATAACTTTAATGATCATTCCTTGAGTCAAGATTTTTAGTCGAAGTGGAGGCTGAGCAGGTGAAGTAGTGATGCTTGATCATCCCTTGAGTCAAGAGTTTTAGTTTAGTGAGCATGGTGTTTGACCAGGTCAAGTGGTGATGCTGCAGGTGGAGGAGGCTGAGCTCAGGAGATGCTGAGGGTTGCTGTCATATGTTCATCTACATCTACATCCATACTCCGCAAGCCACCTGATGGTATGTGGCGGAGGGTACCCTGAGTACCTCTATCGGTTCTCCCTTCTATTCCAGTCTCGTATTGTACGTGGAAAGAAGGATTGTCGGTATTCTTCTGTGTGGGCTCTAATCTCTCTGATTTTATCCTCATGGTCTCTTCACGAGATATACGTAGGAGGGAGCAATATACTGCTTGACTCTTCGGTGAAGGTATGTTCTCAAAACTTTAACAAAAGCCCGTACCGAGCTACTGAGCGTCTCTCCTGCAGAGTCTTCCACTGGAGTTTATCTATCATCTCCGTAAAGCTTTCGCGATTACTAAATGATCCTGTAACGAAGAGCGCTGCTCTCCGTTGGATCTTCTCTATCTCTTCTATCAACCCTATCTGGTGCGGATCCCACACTGCTGAGCAGTATTCAAGCAGTGGGCGAACAAATGTACTGTAACCTTTGTTGTCAGATTGCCTTTCCTTAGGATTCTTCCAATGAATCTCAGTCTGGCATCTGCTTTACCGACGATCAACTTTATATGATCATTCCATTTTAAATCACTCCTAATGCATACTCCCAGATAATTTATGGAATTAACTGCTTCCACTTGCTGACCTGCTATTTTGTAGCTAAATGATAAGGGACCTATCTTTCTATGTATTCGCATCACATTACACTTGTCTACATTGAGATTCAATTGCCATTCCGTGCACCATGCGTCAATTCGCTGCAGATCCTCCTGCATTTCAGTACAATTTTCCATTGTTGCAACCTCTCGATACACCACAGCATCATCTGCAAAAAGCCTCAGTGAACTTCCGATGTCATCCACCAGGTCATTTGTGTATATTGTGAATAGCAACGGTCCTATGACACTCCCCTGTGGCACACCTGAAATCACTCTTACTTCGGAAGACTTCTCTCCATTGAGAATGACATGCTGCGTTCTGTTATCTAGGAACTCCTCAATCTAATCACACAATTGATCTGATAGTCCGTATCCTCTTACTTTGTTCATTAAACGACTGTGGGGAACTGTGTCAAACGCCTTGCGGAAGTCAAGAAACATGGCATCTACCTGTGAACCCGTGTCTAAGGCCCTCTGAGTCTCATGGACGAATAGCGCGAGCTGGGTTTCACACGACCGTCTTTTTTGAAACCCATGCTGATTCCTACGGAGTAGATTTCTAGTCTCCAGAATAGACATTATACTCGAACATAATACGTGTTCCAAAATTCCACAACTGATCGACGTTAAAGATATAGGTCTATAGTTCTGCACATCTGTTCGACGTCCCTTCTTGAAAACGGGGATGACCTGTGCCCTTTTCCAATCCTTTGAAACGCTTTGCTCTTCTAGAGACCTACGGTACACCGCTGCAAGAAGGGGGGCAAGTTCCTTTGCATACTCTGTGTAAAATCGAACTGGTATCCCATCAGGACCAACGACCTTTCCTCTTTTGAGCGATTTTAATTGTTTCTCTATCCCTCTGTTGTCTATTTCGATATCTACCATTTTGTCAACTGTGCGACAATCTAGAGAAGGAAGCACAGTGCAGTCTTCCTCTGTGAAACAGCTTTGGAAGAAGACATTTAGTATTTTGGTCTTTATTCTGTCATCCTCTGTTTCAGTACCATTTTGGTCACAGAGTGTCTGGACATTTTGTTTTGATCCACCTACCGCTTTGACATAGGACCAAAATTTCTTAGGATTTTCTGCCAAGTCAGTACATAGAACTTTACTTTCCAATTCATTGAAAGCCTCTCGCATAGCCCTCCTCACACTACATTTTGCTTCACATAATTTTTGTTTGTCTGCAAGGCTTTGGCTATGTTTGCTGTGAAGTTCCCTTTGCTTCCGCAGCAGTTTTCTAACTCAGTTGTTGTACCACGGTGGCTCTTTTCCATCTCTTACGATCTTGCTTGGCACATACTCATCTAACGCATATTGTACGATGGTTTTGAACTTTGTCCACTGATCCTCAACACTATCTGTACTTGAGACAAAACTGATGTCAGTTAGCAGCATTGTCTCAGCATTCATTATTCCTATTTTACAGTTTGGATTGTCTTCTTTGCTGTGTGGAAGGTGTTCTGAATCACACACTTGGGTGCGACATGGATTGTGGACACAGGTTCGAGTCTGCTGTGGCTCACCAGTAACTCAAGTGGCTCACCTCAGCCCTCTTGAAGATGAACATGCACTTAACTGAGTTCCAATAGCATATTACGTATGGCAGGTGTCATGTACGCAGAAGCCCAGGATCTAAATCATTAACACAACTCAGCCAGGCAGGCAGCACTCAGGTACCTTGAGCAACAGTTTGAATGTCTTGCTGTCACTTGGTGCAGCCTTTCACCAGAGGAAAGCCCAGGGTTGTCTGCACCTTCTGTTAGTCGGGGATCTGACCAAACAGCAGTGGCAGCTTGGAGCAGCTAAGTTCCACTACAGCTGTTTGACCATAGTCTCTTGGTAGCAGACTGCACATCATGATTCAACAACCAAGTTATCCTATTACTAGTGAGACTGCCATTCCGTAAGAATCATAGATGCAGATGGAATGATTAGACACTGACACTAAGGCTTCTGAAGCAGTGGTATTTAAGATGACATAACATCATTGCAGCAGAGGATGTGGTCAATTGCTCTCATTGTCAGTGGTGTTGTCCAGTGGTCTCAGAGGATTTGTTCTCACCATGGAGTCTCACTTACTCTCAGTTACCTTTGCCCGTGCACTTTTCATCAGTGCTAAGATGCCGTGAAGTGGCTGAGCTCGTATATTAAATGTAATGGTCCCATATTGCTAGACTCGCAGAATGACATATGCCATTTTTACTCCTTGACTGTGGCTCCACTCAGTGTGGAAATGTATTACAAGTGATACCCTTCCTCATGTGGCATTGGCACTCTTTGTGTGCCCCAGGTAATTATTGTGACATGGCATAAGCCCAACTAGTTCTCTGCTCTCTGCATTAAGAAAAAATTTTAAAAAATTACTTGTGTACCCAGGAAATGGACTTGCAGTGCTAAAATTCTCCCTTTTTCAAAAAATTCATCCAGTATTCCATTTTGTGTCACTGTAGAACAACTTCATTTTACACAGATTAGATTTACACTGGTTTATACTGTACAACCTTGGTTTACATTTCGCAAAAGCGAATTACACTATTTGTTCTCTTTTAAATGTAGGTTTCACTATGTAAAATGCAACGAAGATCTTTCTCATTCTCTGTGTTATTATCTAATTGCATGTATCAGTACTATTCATTTAAGTTCCTACTTCTTAGTTATGGCATCAAGCCATTCAGTGGAGATCTGATGCAAAGATTGGTCTGGAGGATTGGCAGTTTTATACTTTAAGTGTTGGCGAAGTGTACAAGATGGTCTAGGAAACACTGCTACGCTGTCTACATTTTTGTCGTTATAAACTATCACAAATTTATAGTTTTTCTTATTCTATCAGTCCACCGTTTTGGTGTATCACCAGGGACTTTGTCTGAGAAACAAACGTTTCCTCAAAACACGTATCCTTAAAATTAAGCTTAGACAACTACTACTCACAGTAGTGTGGCATACAATGTTCTGGTCAGTAGCTCTAGTTCCCTCTCTTGTTCCACAGTTTTACAGATTGACTGCACCTTGCAGTGCCATGCTTTATTGTAGCTTTCCCTTTTATGAACAACTTCTTTGCGTTTCTCCAAACTTTATCATGTTTACTGATCCTTATTGGCACTATAGTCTAGGTGGTTCTACTTTTGTGATAATAGACCCTGAGCAACCGTGTAACACTTGCATCTCATACAGCAGAACAAATGTTGCCCTGAATTTGAATGTGCTTTCATGAACAATTACATGACTTTCTTGTTACCATCATTACCTGTAACATTAAAAGTATTGTCGAATTTACTCTGATCCGCAGGCACACCACCTTGAAATGATTCAGTCTTGACAGGTCAATCTCTAGGCACACAAGCATTTCTCTTCCTTCTTCTCTTCCTCCCTCTTCACTGTGGAGAAAGAGGTGAAGTATCTGCATCTTTTGGAAATAAATGTGCCTGTACTACTTCATTATCCACAAAATTTACAACATTCACAAGATTCGCAACACAACTAATGTTGTCAATAGGTGTTTGTACTTTCCCACATCTGCCTTAAAATCGCCATCTGCAGTTCCACTCAGCATGACACAAAAATCTGTGACACATGTGCTGTCTTGTACATCTAGCATAGCCTTCATGACGTGAAAACAACAATAATTATCACCCACTGTACATCTAGCCCAGTCTTCATGACATCAAAGCAACGACCATTATCACTTGCTGGCATGTAGATACTGCTACACCTAAATCAATGTCACCCCTGTTGCTACTCAAATATCCACTTTCTTCTGTACAATACACACTTATTTCTTTTGGCACTTCAGATACTTCATACTCTGCATTTTCATAAGATAGATTTGCTGATAAATTTACAGTATTCTCCATTACTTCCTCAGCTCCTTGTATCCTTGTTTGAGGCATTGACTGCAAGGTGAGTGAAACTGCTATGGTGATTACTGTAATGTCATAACCTTGTTGTAGGAGTGGCCAGCCAGTTGTAGCTGCATCAACAGGACTTCTATTTTTGAGCACCAGTTATAGTGTTATTGGTGTGAGGCCCACTTGTGAACATCATTGTCCAGTGCAGTGTGATGCCTGGTTGTGGTCACCAGTTGTAGCGGTCACCCATCAGGTCAGGATTTTTAGTGTGCATGGAACCTGAGCATGTGAGATGGTGATGTTGCAGGTGCTAAAGGCCAATCTCAGGAGTGGGTGAGGGTGAGGTAGCTGTCATACACCCAAAGGTGTCAGTTAAACAGCATTGTCTGGAGACATATTTATTGCTCATGATTTTACAGTGCAGATTGTCTTCTGTAGTACAATGAAAGGCACACTGAATCACACACTCGGATGTGCAGGGAATGTGGGTGCAGCATTGTGTTGGCTCTGGACGTTATACAGATCAGGAGCCAACAGCGATGTCGTGCAAATAGCAAGAACAGGAGTCTGCAGATGTGAGTCTTCTGTGTCTCTGCAGCACTCTTGAAGACAGATGTGTGCTCAAGTGAATGTCAGTGGTGTATTATAGATGGCAGGTGTGTGAATGTGGAAGCTCAGGATCCAAATCAGTAGCACATTACAGCCAGGGAGGCAGTACTCCGGTGCCTTGGTTGAATGTGGTAGTTTGCAGTCACTTGGAATGTTCCTTCATCGGGGGAGTCCCAGGCACATCCACATATTTTATTAGTCACAGAAGTAACCATACAACAGTGGCTGCTTGCAGTGACAAAGTTTCAGTATAACTTGGAGGAAAAGCCTTCTCTCAGCAGCACATTATGATTCCCCAATGGATTTATCCTGTAACTAGTAAGACTGTCAGTCTGATGGAATCAGAAATCAGGCAGGATGAACAGGCACTGAGACTGAGGGCTAAACAAGGGTATGTAAGCAGCTTTGTAATGTTATTGTAGCTTGTGATGCAGATATTTGTCCTGATTGTCTGACAGTGTCAGTGGACTTGTTCCCACCATCAAGTCCCAGTGAGTATCAGTTCCCCTTGCCTTTACACTTAAAACCAGTGTTAGGACATGGTGGAGTGACTGAGCTTGGTCGTTATGTCCTACAGATCCTTATTGCAAGGTTTACAGAATGATATATTGGGGTGTGTCGTTCTGTGCCATATGCAGTCCTTCATTTTGGCACAACTCAGTGTGAAAATTTATTTTTTAGCATTGCTTTTAGAATTATTGGAGCTGCTTGTGATGTATTTTTAGTATATGCAGTGTGTGCTTGCGTACTCTGGGTGAACTGTTAAGTGTAAACTCGATTCTTGATGCAGTGCTTTAAAACACTTGTGATAATGACATGATTTCAGATTACTCTAAAGCATCCTATCTGCTAAGCACTGCATAAATTGAAAGTTAAGGTGCTGTAGAATTAATTTAAAAATCACAGTCAACATGTAACACAAACATTGTATAAGCTAGTACATTTAAAATCTCTAATTTTTACAGCACTATTGTTATGATTGAATATTTCATTGGAATGACTTGACAACTGAAACATGCCTAGAAAACATTTTAACTAACTGGTAACCAAATTGTTGATATGGAATTCTTTACGATATCTAATTTTGAAGAACTTGAGATGTTTGTTTATAATGGGTACCTAGAACCTGCGTACAATCTTGAAATGATTTAGGCTTGTCTGCTCGAAATTTAGCCTTGCAAACATTTTTCCTCCTTCTTCTCTTCCATCCTCTTCACTCTGGAGAAGATGTCACCACCCCAAGTGGTGAAGAATCTGCATCCTTCAGAAATAAATGTGTCAGTACTATTTCATTATACACAACATTCACAAAACAGTTTACATTATCTATAGCTTTTTGTGCTTTCCCTATAGTATCTGTCTTGAAATCACCATCTGCAGTTCTCCTCTGCACTACACAAAAATCAGTCACACATGTACTTTCCTGTACATCTACCCAAAATGGTGTCAAAACAACATCCAATTTCACCCAGTGGTGTAGATACTACTGCACCTAAATCAATATTGTCAGTGTTGCTACTCAAACACTCAGTCGCTTCTGTATGTTACATAATACTTCGTTTCACACTTCAGATACTTCAGACACTGCATTTTCACAAGATATTTCAGCTGGTACATTTACCTTAATCTCTGTTACTTCCTTAACCGTAGTACTTACTGTATCAAGTGAACTTACAGGAATTTCCACAACCTTCAAATCCAGACATCTGTTGACTTTTTCTGGCCTCGTACAAGCAGTTTTCACTGTAATTTCTCCTGCCTTCTCAAAATCACATTGTGTTTTACTGTTGAGCAAACGCTACCAGTGTTTTTCTCCAACCAAGCTTCTCATGTTTTCTCTTTCTTCTCTATTTCCTCTCGAGTAGCACAATGCCAATCTTTAACAATGTAGGAAAAGACAAATTGCTTCTTACCATAAAGAAGACATTTCAATTGCAGACAGGCACAATTAAAAGGCACTCAAATAAAAGTTTGGCCACAGCCTTTGTCAGTAAAAAGACACACACACACACACACACACACACACACACACACACACACACACACACACACACACACACACACAAAAGGAAGCATACCTCTTGGGCCCAAGATGATGGAGTTGGTGGCCATGTGTGTGTGAGGTGTGCTTTTTACGGTGGCAAAGAGTGAGTAAACAAAGTCTACATTGCCAAACTGTGTTGCTGCTGACAACAATCAGGCTCATATGCATACAGTACATCGTATTATACATTCCAATCTATAAAGGGAATAGTAAATATTAAAAACCAGTTTCGATCAATCGTCATGAGAGAAATATTAATTCATGTCTTGATGAAGTTGCATCCACTGCTCCACATATTTACTCTGCGTAACATTGGGAGGCAAGAACAGCTGACACAGCTTTGTGAAGACATGACGTACAATTGTTCTCTAAATGACAAGTGTCTAATGGCAAGATTGTTGAAACTGCTTGCAATAATTATCATTTATTGTGATTTGAACTGTATTATAAGTAAAAATTTAATACACAACAAAATTAACTTCAAGCACAAACCAAAATCATTGTATTTGCGTGACAACTGCTTCTACTCAATAATTTTTTTTTTTAAATGTGTAAGGTGTTTGTGTGGATGTTTGGGTATAGTCAACTGCAATCACTTTGTGTAAATAAGAATTAGTGGTGGAAAAGAATTATGTAAAAGACCATCATAAAAATAGTCAATAAGTTGTCATATTTTTCACTGTTAACAGGAATTATGAGTGTAAACTAGTTCATTTGATATTACAGTGAGAGACCACATTTATAATCCATTGAACAAGCAAACAATTAACCATCATATATGAATAACTCCAGGGAATGTTGAACGATAACATCCAAAAACACTGATATCTTGAATAGTAACAGTTACTGTCATTTCAGGACTTTATCCAGTTCATGCTTTGAAAATGACAGGGGTTTACATGTGGAAATATTGGACTTCTAACAAATTTATCCATCTGAATTCGCATGTGTTATTGGAGCAAACAACATGGTGGGAGGAGTTTAACTTCCCCTTGGGCAATATGATGAACATTATTGCCTGCTTAATTCAGAGGGTACAGAGTCGTAATGAAAAAGGCTAGGAAGTTCTCATTATTATGTATGCAACTGACAGGTTGACAAACACATTTTTAAACCATAAGCCTTTAAAACTTAGAAATATTATTACTTTGTTCCAAAGTTTACATAGTAATACCATTGTCACTTCTATTTGAATCTGTTTCTGAACACTCTGATTGTAAATTTACAATGATACGTTCAAGGTTTATATCCATCATTATTTGCCTGTCGTATTCTTCTTTCTGAAGCTTTTCAGCATGCTGCACAGACTGAGCCTGCCCAACAGGTGAGTTGTCTATTGCTATTGCACAAGTGATTCAGTGTATGGTATCTTGAATGTGTTGTTTTTGTCTTCCACATAGCCTTAACCCTTTGGGCAAATTAATTCCATGGGGCTAGACTGACAGTGATATGTAGGTAAACACAAAACTGTGTGACCCCATTCGTATGCAGGGAACTCAAGTTTGTACATTCTATCATGTGACTTGTACAAATAAACGAGTTGCAGGAGATCGGCACAAGTCTGGTGTTCTCTATAACAGCTGAATTATAACTGGCAGTGACTGATTTCGAAGCAAGGTATGACAAGAATTGTAAATAACCTCACAAAACTGGCAGTGTTCATTTCCAGATGTAGTCACTGCTGTTTTCTTACACATAAATACAAGTTTCTTCTCAGAAACAAAACCAGAAGAAGATTCAGCATGCAGGATAATTATCTGAGAACGTATTCTTATGAGAACTTTAAAACTGCCAGTACCGTATCTCATTTTCCTTTAGATCTTCCTAGAATGATTCTAATTGACCCATATTTCATCAGGGTAATTCACTGATGAACTACCTCATTCTCTTGTACGGTGAATTTTTATATGGGATGTAGTTATGCTGCAACCTTGTCATTTCTTTGAACTAGGAACTCTCCTCTTAACATGCCTGGAACCAACATCTTTTAAAATTCATTACATTGACAAAGTGCTTACCATTGAAACCAATTTTCTCCTGCATAACTGTAACACATTTTTGTGATGTGGGGCATTTATCACTCACATGGAATACTTTAAAACATCATTATTAAAAACATCCATTTGTGTTACAGGTTCCTTGTGATTTCAATGCTTTCCAGGTGACATGAAACCAGTTTTTTCTATAATTCCTACAGCTATGATACTTTCGTTTACAATTCTCTTTACAGTTCTCTTGCTGACACCACATTGTTCTCGAGCTTGTTCTTGTGTCTTCAGATATCAACAGTAGGGGACCTCCTTTCATATTCACATTTGAAAAGTTATTAAGTGGTAAATACTCCCCATCGCCTGCTTGTGAAGCACTTCACATTTATTGCCCTCACTTGACTTTTCTTTTTTAATTGCTCTTAAACATTTACAGATACACATTCACAGCGATACTGTCAAATATGACCTGACAGTTGAATGAATAATTTGGTTGTCATGAAGTGTGAAGTATGGCAACAGTGCAGTATGTAGGAACAAGACTCTCACTCTCTAGTTGTTACTCGTTGCTACCTGCTCAGGAAGAGAATGAATATTATTGGCTGCCAGTGGCTAGTGGAGGAAGATACGCAGAATGGCTGAAAATTGGACCACCTTTCTACATGATATGGACTTAAGTGGTGTCTGTTTCTGCTGGCGTGCTGCATATTATATTACTACCCAAACAATAAAGGAGTATACAACACAACAGGAAATGAACACCAGGTCCACACTATGGAGTATGTAATACACAACACGTTAAACAAGTTACTCTATTTCTTATGGCATATCACAGCCCATGTACATTCAGTACAAGTGACAAGTGACCCCAGTGTTGACATGTGAAACATGAGGTTGGCACAGCCTTCGTGCATGGCAACTGTTGCACAGAAAAACTGCAGAATTTACACCTGGTAATTGTGAAACATGATTCATGACAATTACAATTAAAACCAGGCATATCATGAGGTTTACACGGCTGCTCAAGAGTTACCCTCAGATTAAAAGGAATGTCCCTATGATCTGCCATGGACAATGAAACAAAATGCTTGTCACTCACTGCCCTGCATTGTTTGAAGCATTGACTGCAAGTATTATGAAAAGGATACTTGCTATTCATCATACAGCAGAGACGCTGAGTGACTTTCGGAAAGTGGGCTTTTGGACAAGAAGCCCTTTGTCAAAAATAGACAACATAGTTTGTAAAATGAGGAACCACTTTCTTGAGCACAAGTAATTTTTGTAAGGCTTTATGAGCTAGACTGGCAGCTTCTGCAACAGATTTTGCAGGATGCTTTTAACATCTCACCACGAACCCCATGACTTTACATAAGTACATTTAAATTTATTTTATTATGCTCCTCTTCCAAGTGTCAATGCAGTCTAGTTGTGATACATGTAACTGCAGAGTGCAGTAATAAGTCTCCATTGGATATTCTGAAGTAACTATGACATCAAAGATCTTTGTCACAGAAAATTTACTGACAGTGTAATGTCCTTTTTTGCACCATGTTAAATATCCTTGTTAAAGAAAATGTGATGAATATTTGATCACATTTCTTCGTCAAAGAAAATGCGATAGTCTAATACTGGCCTAAGCTATACATAAATTGAAAATTAACATGTTTTAGAATTGATTATAAGAAGCTAAGTTAACTTTTAACACACACAATATATGTGCTACTACATTTAGAAGACCTCATTTTGAAAGCACTGTTGTTGTGAGTGATTGTCTTGTAATAACTCTGACAACAGAAACATGCCCAGAAACCTTTTTAGCTAACTGATAACCAAATTGATGTGCAATACTTCATAATATCTCATTTTCAGAAACTTCAGTTTGCTTGTTTGTAATGGGTATTTGGCAACTTATACTTTTCTTAATCTGCAGGCAATAGTATCAGTATTTTATTTCATTTATGATTTTACTCTCACTGACATATCTGGAAGAAGGTACTTGTTATGTTGGAACGATAGGCATCCATCTCAGTGAAAAGTTTTTGAACATTAATTCTTTGTTGCTCTATGATTTCTAAGTGTATCTATTACTTTGTATACCAACCAATTGTATGTGGTAAGTACATGTAGATGTTTTCAGTTATTCAGTGAAAACTGAGATGATTATAAGTAATTTTTGAAAATATGCCGTTTTGATAATACTCTGACCTTTGCCAACAGGTCAGAGTAAAAACCTTTGATCATTTAATTACAGTGTTATTTTCTAAGAAATGACTAAAATGTGGACTGAATAGCTATATTTTAGGTAAGGGTAGTAGGTTCTTGTTGTCCTCCACACATATATGATATATATTGGACACTGGAATGGTTGCCAAAAAATAAAGTTTTATGCAAGTATGGTTACTTTATAATTCGTACTTATGTTTTTTCTCAATTTACCTTTCAGCAGTTATATAAATGCATGTCATGTTGTGCACTTTATAGTAATAAAACACTTTAATGATGGGATTAATAGCACTTTTGTGTAATTTTCCTTTCATACTTATGAATAAACATGCTGAGATACTCTGCATTTGGAAACAATAAAGAACCACAGTGGTGAAGCAAGGATAACAATTTTGAGATCATTGCATGTGTGGATTATTCATATATGCATTTGAAATTGATACAAAAAATAGGAAAATAGATAATTTGCAAGAACAACAATTTGTTACTCATTATCCTTGCATGCAGTGTACATTTATTGTGGTATGACCATATGTTTACAATAATGACATTATTTGGTTATCTGCAGGGTTTCAAAATCAAGTTTCAGCAGGTGTCACACTCTTGTGGTGGTAACTATATATTGACAAGGGATATGAGAAGTGTGACTATTAGCTCACCAAGATATCCACAAATACCACCACCCCACACTGAGTGCATCTATGTATTCACAGCACCTGCTGGAGAGGATCTGCAGATAGAATATGCGGAACACTTTGACTTGCGTGGATATGTATCGTAAGTACTCATTGATACAAACTTATTTTATGTTGTTATTTGTGCATCAGTTCAAGGAGTTACATTACAATTTTCACAGTATAATTGTGTAATTGTGTATCTATGGACAAAACAAGAGCATTTTGAACTTTTTTAGGAATGAAATGAATGAACAGAGTAAGGCAAATGATGTTCAATTTGCAGATTACAGTAATTTTGAGGGAGGTGACATTAGATCATTGCCTCCTAATTAAAACATTTTTTCATAAAAGTAACTGAAATCACAAACAAATTATGGATCACCAGAAGTAATGGAGTGTCCTGGGGTTTCATAAGGATAACAGTTTAAATCCCTATGTGACCATTCAGATTTAGGTTTTGCCATAATTCACATAAATCTCTTAAGGTAAATGTTTGGATGGTTGCTTGGGAAGGGCACTTCCATTTTTCTTTACAGTTTGAGCTTGTACATATGTCTCATATGACCTCAGCAGTACTGGTATATTAAAATATGAACTTCCTGTTTTGATGATAGAATTCACCCTGTGTGAGTAAATGTTTATTAATTATGAAACTTACACTAATCAGCAAGAACATTGTGACCACTTATGTAACAGCCAGTATCTCTTTCTTTGACACAGATAATGGTGTTGGTGTGTCATGGCATGGAAGTAGTGAGGCCCTGGTAGGTCACTGGAGGAAGTTGGCACCACATCTGCATAAACATCACCTAAGTCTTGTAAATTCTGGGGATGTAGGCCAATGAGCTCTAACACCACATTCAATCACATCCTCGATGTGTTCAATCGGGTTCAGATCTGACAAGTTGGGAGACCAGCACATCAATTGGATCTTACCACTGTGCTCCTCAAACCACTCCATTCACTCCTGGCCGTGTGACATGGCACATTACCTTGTTGAAAAACGCTACTACCATGGCAAATGTGATTGTCATGAACATGTGTACGTGGTCTGTAATCAATGTACATTTCTCCTGGGCTGTCATACTGCCATGCACAAACTCCACTGGGCCCATGAATGCCCACGTGAATGTTCCCCAGAAGACGGAGCCACTGGCTCTGAAAGCTTACACACTTTAACAACTTTTACAATGTGTTTTCTCCTGCCACCAATTGGAAAGAAGCTTTTTATCTGTCCAGTTATATTATATTTTGAAAAATGGCACATGACATTTCTGCATCAATTCTGGCACCTGAACAGAATCATCAGAGAGGACATAGACTCATTACCATGAATTAATGATGCCTTGTAGTCACTGAAGAAAGCAAGTATTTGTCTGCTATAGGTACCATCCCATCTAGATTGACAAGACTGACTGGGAAAAAACTGCTTTTGTAAGATTTTATTTTCCTCTATGAGTTTAGATCTGTGCTGTTTGGTCTGTGAAATTCTCCAGTCACTATTGAACATATGATGGGAAACCTACTTTGATATCTTAAATGGACAATATGTCTTCACTATCGGGATGACAGTGTTGTTTTCATGAAGACATTTGAAGAGCTCGATAACTGTGATGAAGTGTGTCCATGATGTAGGTCTTTGCCTAGACACGAAAAAATATCTCTGTCAAGCAGGAAGTAAACATCTCTGGACAGCTAGTCAATTTGAATTGGAGTCTGCCCTGATCCAGAAAAAGTAAATGCCATAAAAAATGTTCCAACTCCTTTGCACATTCCTGATGTGAGATAGTTCCCCACAATTTGTACTTGCTACAGGTGCTTCATGAAGTATTCAATTGCAAAGCATAGACACCAAACAGTTCCCTAGTAGATGCCTAAACTCCTTGGAGCTAGCAGCGAGGAAGGTCTTTTGTATCCTGAAGGAGGTGATGGAATCTTCACTAGGACTTTTGTTCTTATATGAGACTGCCAGTACAGGACTGCACAGTGATTCTACTGGTTATGGGAGAGTTGCAGTTATAATGCAGTGTAGATACTGAAAGAGTAATTGCTTATATTTCCAGAACTACTCTATGACTGACAAAGAGTACCTTGCAATTGGAACTTTGACTCCTGTGAGAACTGCACAACTTCAAACAGTAGTGGTAAAAACAATGTCATGGCCAGTAGTACATTAGATATCAGATCTAAAATAAAAACCTATAATATCATAAGTTGTAAATTTCCTTACTAGTAAGGCCATGTGGCAGACAATGAAATGTGCTGTATTAATTATTGTAATCCACAATGCAAACTACACACCTTAGAATCATTTTGAACAACAATCACTCAGGGAGGGGCGTTTGATCTGTAATTTGCCAAACATACCCAAATATGCAGCTCCTTTCATCCCAGCAACAAGCATAAACAGCATTTTCACTTTGTCTGATAATTAACTTACAGTAAACACAGTACTCTGGTCAGAAGCTAAAGAAAACTCTACTGACCACACATTTGGGATATCACTAAGACACTCTTAATGCAATTCAAAATTTAGTTCTTTGGTTTGGTTGCACTGTTAATGATCCATGGTGAGCCACTTTACAAAGTGATAAATTATTGGCAAGCACTTGATCATGAATTCAAATATTTCAACTTTTCTTTGGCTTTTCCTCCTCTTTTGATGGGAGGGTCAGTGACAATGTGACCCTCATCTGGCAACCATGAAGTAGTTCTGCAGGTCATTTGGCAGATATTAGATTTGTAGTTGTGCGATAAGTAATCAATACTTTCTGCAGAGCATCATTTTTGTTCTCTCCTCCCCAGTTATCCTTCTTCATGGGTTCCTTGGAAGACCTGACGAACCCTACTTCATCACTTGAAGCAGAGTGAAACTGAGCTGTAGTCAGTGTTCTACGCTGTTACTGCTACAAAAATCTATGGAAATGAGTGTTTGGCGCCATTGGCCTGGAGGCCCCTTACGGGGCAGGTCTGGCCGCCTTGGTGCAGGTCTTATTATATTCGACGCCACATTGGGCAACCTTCATGCTGGATGGGGATGAAATGATGATAAAGACAACACAACAACCAGTCCCTGAGTGGAGAAAATCCCTGACCCAGCCGGGAATCGAACCCATGCTCATAGGACGGCAATACATCACGTTGACCACTCAGCTGTCGGGGCGGACACAGAAATATAAGAAATGCTATGATAGGAATTGTGACCATTGCCAGGAACTATAGTCTTTGGGAGTCATTTTGTGACAAAGAGTTTTTGGTGTAGATTTTATTGTGACTTAACGTTGTTGATACCTTGTCAGATATGCAGTGTGTCCCTCCTAATAGTCATCAGGAGCATTTTTCTGATGTTTCACCAGATATTTGCAATTTTATTTTTGGAGTGTATAGCTGGAGTCAGCCCAAAGAAATAGTGATTATCACATCTCCCATGTGATGCATAGTGTTGATGGAAAGCTTCAGTTTGTTTCCCATTACAAACAAAATTACTCTTAAGTGGAATTTTACATGCCAATTTGATAGAATGATGCCAGATTATTCTAGAATAATATGTGTTTTATCCATGTATACTAACAAGGACAGTGAAACATAGAGAATAACCAGTACTCTAGCACCAACATCACTGCCATTGTCTGTGCTGACTGCTACCACCATGCAACAGTGCTGCTGAGTCAGTGTTGGAGTACTGGTTAATCTTTGTGTCATACTGTCCCTGCTAACACATATTGAAAAAACAGTTACTGTACAGAGGACTAATTTAGGATCATTCTGTTGAATGGGCATTTAAAATTCCACTTTAAAAATAACTCTGGTTGTAAGGGGAAACAAACCAAAGGATTCTGTAGACACTATGCGTCACATTAAAGATGTGATGAGCAGTTTTTGTTTGTCCAGACTCCAACGACACATTGTAAAAATTAAATTGTAAATGTAGGCCGAAACAACAGAGAAGATGTGCCTGATGACTGTCAAGAGAAGTAACCAATATATGGGAACTATGAGTATGTATCCACACAAATTATCCAGGATGCTTTCCAAAATGATCCAGCATAATAAGTGGGAGTCCTTTCCCATGGTTCTGTTGCTTGGGGTCAGGTTTGAAAATAATTTTTGGAATTAACTGAACCACTAGAGATAAACAAAATAATAACAATTGATTTGGTTTTGTCATTTGATATTCTTCTCACTGTGAAATCATTTCTGAAACTTGTGTTTACATCTACATCTACATACATACTCCGCAATCCACCATACGGTGCATGGCGGAGGGTACCTCGTACCACAACTAGCATCTTCTCTCCCTGTTCCACTCCCAAACAGAACGAGGGAAAAATGACTGCCTATAAGCCTCTGTACGAGCCCTAATCTCTCTTATCTTATCTTTGTGGTCTTTCCGCGAAATGTAAGTTGGCGGCAGTAAAATTGTACTGCAGTCAGCCTCAAATGCAGGTTCTCTAAATTTCCTCAGTAGCAATTTACAAAAAGAATGCCTGATTTCCTCTTTAGATTCCCACGAGAGTTCCTGAAGCATTTCCGTAACACTTGCGTGATGGTCAAACCTACCAGTAACAAATCTAGCAGATCTTCAATGCTAGAGGTAATACAGGAATCAATTAAAATACATATAGCAGATCTGGATCTTCAATGCTACAGGTAATACAGAAGCCAATTAAAATACAATAGCATGTATGTAATACCAAAGTACTGTTGTATAAATATCACGTATAAACGGATGGTACATACCAGCTGATAAAGTTAACACATTTCTGCCATTGTATGGCATAATCTGTCTTGGATTATACACATCAAGAGTTCAAATTGCACTGAGGTTGCTGTTCCCGTTTATCTCACAGCTGGCCTTAGTGATCATACATGTCTGAGGCACTTTCTGTACATGTGACATAGTGCAGTAATGTATTATACACATGTAAGTAGCTGTTTATATGATCACAAAAATTGCCATTTTAAGAAAATATATTTTTTACTTATGTGTAATAGAAACAGCTACAACAATGGATATTAAGCAGTAAGAATTCTTTACAGTCAAAGTGGTAGTAATGTGAACTACCTCGTGTAGATAGTTATTGACAAGTATGTAATTGCTAGTCATATTGTATTAAAAAAGTAGTACATCATGTAAAAATATATCTAGAAACATAGCACATCCATTGGTTTCTATAAAGCTTAACACTGTCATTTAAAAGAGGATAAAATTAAAACCAAAATTTTAGACACACCATTATGCTTATGATCTAGTAACCCACTTAGTTATGATAATTTCCATGATTATACACTGCTACCAGTATCAAAGCATTAGACAAATGGCTAAAATGCATGTAAATTCAATTAGGTAAGTCTGTACGGCACACGTAATTGTTACTAGTGTTGGAGGAGGATAACTGTAAATGTGTCATTGATGCCAAATCATTGGTACCGACCTTTTTTGGTTAACTGCCACCAATCTTCAAATGCCTCTCAAGAACAGGTTGCTCCTAACATTACCTGCTCACTGAGCAACATCCCACCACCATTGGCCTCAATGGCACAAAATCTTGACATCTCCAAGAAATTCATATGCCTACCCTTCTTACCTAGAGGCAACATCCTCATGTGTGATGAAATTATGGGTACACTATAGCCATTTGAAATCAGATGGATGTTGGAATTTGACTTGTTAGCTAGCCTACACATCTGTAGAGCAAAACACTTGCCAAATGCTAATCTCTAATTGTCTGCCAATCTGTCCTTCATAACAAGCATCTCAGTCTGGACATTCAATCTTGCATATGCCTGATCCCTGGTAGACATGTTATCAATACAGTTCCTCAAGATTAAGCCCAGATTATCTGAAGTAGTAAATGCCATGTTCATTTTTTCTTTTCTTAATTTATCTAATTTTTATTCATCAAATAGTTTACGGTATTTAAAATGATTAGTACCATAGCAAAATGCATTCTTATATTAGCTCAAATATGAGGACACTTTATCCAAATAAGCTTCTAATTGCTCAGCATCTAGCTATCACTGTGCTCACTAATCAGCTTAACTTGAATTTTGTTCCATTTTTTACTTAACTAGAAATAACGAACTTTAAATCAAGATCTATTTGTACCGTATGTTTGTTGTAATACTGGTAGGAATGGATAACTGTGGAAATTTACCATAGCTAAGTGGGTGACTAGTTCACATAAGCACCACTAGCTGGGCGTAACGGTGTATATATAAAATTTTGCTTTCACTATAATCCTCTTTGAACTGCTGTTGTTAAATGTGGATGTGTAATGTTTCTAGATACATCTATAAATGATGTATTTCTTTGATACAGTATGAATAGCTAATACATGTATATATGCATACATGAAGCAGTTCACATTACTACCACTTCGATTCTGAGGAATTTTTACTGCTTTACACTCACCATTGTAGCTGATTCTTTTTTATATATATGTATAAAAATTTATTTCTTTGAAATAGCTACTTTTGTGATAATATAAATAGCCAAGTACTTATGTACAATGCATTACTACAAGACGTCACATATATAGAAGGTGCCTCAGTCATGTATAATGTACACTGCGGCTAGCTGTGAGATAACTGTGAACAGCAGCCTCAGTGCAGTTTGAACTCTCACCATATGTAGTCCAAGATGGATTATGCCAAATCACAGCTGAAATGTGTTAACTTTATCTGCTTGTATGTACCATCCACTTATATGTGAAATCTATACCGCTGTACTTTGGTGTTAACAAAAGTGTAGGCTTCATTAAAAGCCATAGAGAGTTTTCAGCATTGAATATTGAGATTCGCAATTATCAAACAAGGAATAGGTATGACTATCAGAGGGATGTACACAGAAAATCAATACATTAGGACAGTACAGTTTATAAACCAAGAATCCTGTACAGTACATTGCCAGATAACTTCAAAAAGACACCAAATATTAATACATTTAAAAAAGAACTAAAAACCCACTAATAAACAACAGCTTTTACAGTATTAATGAATATGTAGAACATTTCTCAAATCTCTAGGTTCTCCTGTATAATCTGTCTAAACAAAAATTCTTAATTATCAAAGTGTTCCTAAGTAAAACTATAATCTTTCATTACTGTACTTAAGTGTCTAATTTTGTACCTATCTCTTGTGCCATGGGATATGAAGTTTTACTTGTTATTATGCCTATTTAATTAAATATTGAATAGTTCAGTAGAATTGACCAAGATGTTTCAGTAACTTTTCAGCAATATGTCTATTTTCTCCATATGTGTATACAAAATTTTATTTTCTCTTGCTTAATTGAGTAGAAAACTGTTTATGTGATTACAGTCATGAAGATGTGTCAATAAGGAAGCATGTTGCCTTGATGAAATATTACTGATTACATGTGACTTTTTTGTAAATGAATCTAAATGTGTAAAACTTTATATAGTTTTGTACATTGGAAAGTCAAATATGATGAATGTGATAGAATTGGTGCTAAATAAATAAATAAATAATAAATTTAGCCTGGACCCTTGCTTCAAGAAAAGACTCGTGAAATAGTTTGTGTGTTCTGAGGGCCAGCTGTTGTGTTTTCTGAAGAGACTGAAAATCAGTGCTGTCAGTCAGTGCCTGCAGGGATGCACATGGAGCAAACAAGGAATATCCTAATGAGGGAGTGTCGGAATTTCAGTCCAAGCTCACTCATTTGTAATGTGGTTGACTTTGATGTTTTTTATAACATGCCTGGGAGGGGAGAGGGGTTGGGACCGGTGGGGGGGGGCTTGTCAAGGGTGAAAAGTGTCTTGTAGGAAAATGTTCCTGGGAGAGACTGATGGTGGTCTTGTGCTGTAATTCAAATGGTTCTGAGTAAGTCATCCTCTTAGTGATTGGAAAATATAAATATTCACATGATTTTATTAATGGCAACCTATTCAATCTGCATGCCCCTATGAAAATAACAATGAAGCTTATTAAAAACAAAGATTCCAAGACTTACCAAGCGGGAAAGCGCCGGCAGACAGACACATGAACAAAACACACAAACACACACACATAATTACGAGCTTTCGCAACTGGCAGTTGCTTCGTCAGGAAAGAGGGAAGGAGAGGGAAAAATGAAAGGATGTGGGTTTTAAGGGAGAGGGTAAGGAGTCATTCCAATCCCGGGAGCGGAAAGACTTCCCTTAGGGGAAAAAAGGACAGGTGTACACTCGCACACACACACACACATATCCATCCGCACATACACAGACACAAGCAGACATATTTAAAGGCAAAGAGTTAAGGGCAGAGATGTCAGTCGAGGCGGAAGTACAGAGGCAAAGAAGTTGTTGAAAGACAGGTGAGGTATGAGCGGCGGCAACTTGAAATTAGCGGAGGTTGAGGCCTGGCGGATATCGAGAAGAGAGGATATACTGAAGGGCGAGTTCCCATCTCCGGAGTTCGGATAGGTTGGTGTTGGTGGGAAGTATCCAGATAACTCGGACGGTGTAACACTGTGCCAAGATGTGCTGGCTGTGCATCAAGGCATGTTTAGCCACAGGGTGATCCTCATTACCAACAAACACTGTCTGCCTGTGTCCATTCATGCGAATGGACAGTTTGTTGCTGGTCATTCCCACATAGAAAGCATCACAGTGCAGGCAGGTCAGTTGGTAAATCACGTGGGTGCTTTCACATGTGGCTCTCCCTTTGATCGTGTACACCTTCCGGGTTACAGGACTGGAGTAGGTGGTGGTGGGAGGGTGCATAGGACAGGTTTTACACCGGGGGCGGTTGCAAGGGTAGGAGCCAGAGGGTAGGGGAGGTGGTTTGGGGATTTCATAGGGATGAACCAAGAGGTTACGAAGGTTAGGTGGACGGCGGAAAGACACTCTTGGTGGAGTGGGGAGGATTTCATGAAGGATGGATCTCATTTCGGGGCAGGATTTTAGGAAGTCGTATCCCTGCTGGAGAGCCACATTCAAGGTCTGATCCAGTCCCGGGAAGTATTCTGTTACAAGTGGGGCACTTTTGGGGTTCTTCTGTGAGAGGTTCTGGGTTTGAGGGGATGAGGAAGTGGCTCTGGTTATCTGCTTCTGTACCAGGTTGGGAGGGTAGTTGCGGGATGCGAAAGCTGTTTTCAGGTTGTTGGTGTAATGGTCGAGGGATTCAGGACTGGAGCAGATTCGTTTGCCACGAAGGCCTAGGCTGTAGGGAAGGGACCGTTTGATATGGAATGGGTGGCAGCTGTCATAATGGAGGTACTGTTGCTTGTTGGTGGGTTTGATGTGGACGGATGTGTTACACCGTCCGAGTTATCTGGATACTTCCCACCAACACCAACCTATCCGAACTCCGGAGATGGGAACTCGCCCTTCAGTATATCCTCTCTTCTCGATATCCGCCAGGCCTCAACCTCCGCTAATTTCAAGTTGCCGCCGCTCATACCTCACCTGTCTTTCAACAACTTCTTTGCCTCTGTACTTCCGCCTCGACTGACATCTCTGCCCTTAACTCTTTGCCTTTAAATATGTCTGCTTGTGTCTGTGTATGTGCGGATGGATATGTGTGTGTGTGTGTGCGAGTGTACACCTGTCCTTTTTTCCCCTAAGGGAAGTCTTTCCGCTCCCGGGATTGGAATGACTCCTTACCCTCTCCCTTAAAACCCACATCCTTTCATTTTTCCCTCTCCTTCCCTCTTTCCTGACGAAGCAACTGCCAGTTGCGAAAGCTCGTAATTATGTGTGTGTGTTTGTGTGTTTTGTTCATGTGTCTGTCTGCCGGCGCTTTCCCGCTTGGTAAGTCTTGGAATCTTTGTTTTTAATATATTTTTCCCATGTGGAAGTTTCTTTCTGTTTTATTAACAATGAAGCTTAGATGACAAAATCTGTCAGAAGTGGCTGGCTGTTGAAGGTTCAACAACAAATGGCTTTTAGGAATAGAAATACTTTCCTTATGTCAGCCCTCTGCTCGGCACATCAGTTTGATGACCTCAAACATAGAAGTTGTTGTCTTACCAGCTAACACCACAAATTGTTTGCAGCCATTAACCAAGGAATAATTGCCCTCGCAGTTACAGATGCCAACTTGGTAAGGCTGCCATTAGTGCAATTAAGGCAGAAGAAATAGTTCTACATTGGAGTGTACCACAGCTATCGACAACATATCTGCTGCTTGGGATGAAGTTACAGCACGTATCGTAACTAACTGATTACAAACGTCTAGACAGTGGCTTATAACACTACTGAAACTGAAAAGCAAAGCAATGTTCAACATGTGAGCGTACTCCTAATGCAGATACAACATTGCATGCTAATCTTTCACTTCTAAGGGCTTCCACCTAGTTGGTGCAGTTTTGTACCATGAATGTGGATGAATGGATGCAGACAGACAACATTACATGCGATGCTAAATAACCAGTCATCAGTTCTGCTGATGATGTAGAAGATAATGATAATGCATAGTGTTTTACTACCATCTCCTGAGGAGGAAAGTGAAAATATGACATGGCCACCTCACACTGAAGTTATAGCTGTTATCGCTATTCTAGAGAGTGCCATAATAATGCGACTAACAGTCAGATGAACAATAGTTAATGATGTTTTTTAATGTATAGGGGTAAAATATGCTGTGGATAAGATTTCTATACTAAAACATATTCTGTTTAAAACTTCATCTGTTAAACTTTGAGATCATTAAAGTGTTTCTTAAAATTATTATTTGTTATCATACATGAAGCACTAATTCAATGGGTACAGTATTGTTCCACAATATTTCTGTAGTAGTTAGAAAACCATGCCAGAAATACTGATGTGCATATAAAGTGTAGTTAATTTTATTTTTTTCTTAGAAGCCATGAAAATGGAGCACCCTCATCCATTAACACCCATAACAAGAGAAAAAGTGGATTTAGTAGTTTATATTTTTTCTGCAGGACTTGTTAATTTAAACTTCATTAAACCGAATTGGATATTTTTCAGTCGCTTGAAATTCAGTTAAACAAGGGTCTACTGTACCATATAGATATTGGTGAAATTACTTGACTTATTAAATTGTAGATGGTGCTTGATTTTCACTCTGTCTCTACTATCCTGGTTTTCATTTATAGTCTTGGAAGCCAAGGCAATGGGTTTTTGGATCCATCTGAATATTTGTGAGACAATACTGCTTGAGTTCCATGTAATGATGCATCATAACTAACACCTCAGATTGAGCTGTATCAGAATGGACCAATGTCATTTGCTTGTTAATGTACTTCTTGAGGGGAGGGGGGGGGGGGGGGGGACCTGCTTTTTCATGCTTGGTCAATTTGAATTCTATACTTTTCTTTTGAAAGTGACTTGGTGATGAATCTGTTGTAGTAATTTCTATTTCCAGTGAAAGATTGTAGTTACATTACATTGTTTACACAAGGCCAGGTTTTTATTGCTTCCACACTGGCTTTGGATGGTTGGATTCCATATGCATCAGTGATGTGGCTCAGCTATTCCACTTTGTTTTTAAGAATTCACATTTCTTCCTATTGCATCTGAAGCCATTGCCAGCAGCTGGATGTGCTGTGAACACAGTCTCTAGCCCAACAGGTGCTCCTTAGGTATGCAAATTACATTTAATGCCAATTCTATTACCCTAGATCATATATAACATGATACATAAACCCCTTGAGATAAACAGGCTACTTGAAGAATCAACTGCTGTGCACACTGGAAATGCTATAAAATATGTTCTTGAATTTATCAGGGTCCTCCACTGTTGATTATAGTCGGAGGCCCTGGGCACTCAGTTGGATAAATTTCTTTATTAGTTATGGAATTATGGAGCTGAATCTGGTAAATATGCGATTTATTCAGAAGACATAGAAATTAAACAAAACACATTTGAGGTGAGATAAAAAAGAACTTTATAATGAGTTTACGTCAACTGAATAAAATAAACGAAAAATGAATACTTATTAGGGACAATTATGGCTGAAGTAATGCTCTAAAGGCCAAAGTGAAGAAAGCATGAATGAACACAGAACCATAAGTCATGTCCAGACCAAGAGCCGCTAACGACCCCCACCACAAACACACACACACACACACACACACACACACACACACACCAAATTTTTCAACAAATGTTTTCTTCTGATCGCAATCATAGAAAGTGCCTAAAGGCTCCTTCAATGAGGAACTTGGAAGTCAGGTCACTACAACCAACCATTTAATAATGTATCTGCCAATTTGCTTCAAGTTTTTCGAAATGAGAACAGAATGTAGCCACATGCTCACAGCTTGACTTACTTGTAAGAAATTCTGCCACAGCTTGACTTGCTTGTAAGAAATTCTGGAAATTTTGGTGTGAGCTTTGTTCTGCATTCATGCAGAAAAAGGCAGAGCTAGGAAATTTTACAGACACATATCAGCCATATATCTTGTTTGTGGGATGGAGTCTGAAGGCCACTGAAAGGTTGCTAACAGGTGATATGGAGCCTGCAGACCAGACAATGGGATATCAGCAAGTGATCAGCTGAAAACACCACCAAAAGTTTGTTAATAGTAGAATTCCCACCCCTACTACTACCATTCTCCCACTCTGCTATCAAAAGCGCCAGATGCACCTTCGAACATCCATCCGTCCCATTGTTTAGGATACTGGCAGGATTAGTGCTGCAAGGTTTGTTCTGCTGTCTGTGTGGTCTGCAACTGTGAAAACCGCATTTTGAATGACGGCTGATTCCTGGAGACCATGCACAGGCTTCACCTGTTGCACATCCCAGGTGAAAGGTAACCCTAAAGGTAGATACATTTCAAAAAATAATAGATACTATTAGCATGGAGTGTTAAATTAAGTACACACAGATGAGTTACCTACATTGCTACAAGCTATGCCCCAACCACTCTTGTAATCAACACACAATAGGAGTGAAATGTCAGCAAATAAAAACTTAATCAAAAGGTAAATGAAGTACGAAGAATCTCATGTGCAAATAAAGTGTGGAAATAACGTAAAAATGTAAGGAGAAAGCCTTAAATGGGCCACTGCCTCAGTTGTGTGAAAAGCTTGTCCAAAATACATAGATGATCAAGCAGTGCTGGCGGAACCTGATGAGGAACTGTTGCAGGTGCTGAAGCATATTGCAAGAAGAGATAAGGATTGTGGAATGTAGATAAATATAAGAAAAGCAAAGGTGATGAGAATAAACAAAAAGGAAGTGCCTGTTAACATATTCTTAGATGAGAAAAAGATTGAATATGTAAAATACTTTCTGTGTCTGTGTTATATAGCAGTCAATAATGGATAGTTGAAGAGAAAGAAGAAAGATATTCAGAACATTTAGAAATGTGGTTGTAGAGAAGCATGTTTGAGTGAAGTGTATTGATAGACTTAAGAATGAAGAAAATATTGAAAGGCAGAAGATTACTGGAATTGATCAGAAAGAAGGAATGAGTCTCAGCTGGGACATATGCTGCACAGGGAATGTCCACAACAAATAATATTTAAGAGTGAAAGAAATATAAGAAGGAGGTAGAAATAGAATTTGAAGTAGGGGCATCGTTGGAAATGCAGAAACCTACAAACAAATGAAGGAAGTTGCTCAGAAAGCGATATAGTGGAGAGACTCAAGTTGGAACCTTTCATAAGACAGATACACTTGATCTTTGAAGAATACACATTTCTTCCTGTTGCAACTGAGACCATTTTCTTTAGTTGTGTGAAAAGCATGTCAAAATTCTTCATGTACTCATCCATATTATCCAGATAATTAGCACATCCAGGTGTGGTGCTTGTGATTTGTTCCACAAATTGTTAGTAAATAGCAGGGGCACTTGTTATGCCAAGTGATAGTCTTCAATATTCAAACAGTCCAAGTGAAGTATTGACAACCATCATCTGTTTGAGTTCTTCGTCCAGTTACAACTGGTGATACTCATCCAGTAAATCATTTTTTGTAAAACATTTGCCATTTCTGATTTTCTGGAAGCACTTCTCTGGCCTTTAAATTGGATACAGATCTATTTTCAGCCATGAACAGTTGCTGTGAAACTTCCACAAATTCTTATTGATCCTCGTTGCTTTAGTACAGTGACAAATTGGTGTAGGCCATTGACTGAACTTTACTGGCTTCCTTCTTTGATCAGCTTTTCAATTTCTTTTTAACTTTATCCATCATGGCAAATGGTACTGGCCTAAGCTTGAAAATTTATGGTGTGGCTCCTATTTTCAATTTTAGGACTGCTTTCTAGCTTTTGCACGTGCCTAAGCCAGGACAGAAAAAGAGATTCTTGAGCCTGGACTATTTTCTTCTAAATTTATTTAAAGCTGTTTTGATCCTCAAAAGTTTACAGTCAGTGACTTATTTTCACTGATATTTATGTTGAAGGCAGTAAGCCAGTTCTTTCCAAAGAGATTGACTATTTTTCATGAGTTGAAAACCATTGATGGAGCCTTTTTGGTTGTTCCATTGTATTTAAACACTGCCACTATTTTACCCTTTAGGTTAGTCTGAGCTCCATTAAAAGTTTTCATTGTAGAATTTAAACTGAAGTATTGCAGTGACCCCATAATTTGTGTGCTTCCAGGTTTATCAGTGAACAAGTTGCATCAGTGTCCAGTATGAATTTTATCCTGCAACCACTGATTTCTAACAATATGTAGCTTTTCTCACATCTTCACTATTGATGATTTCATTATTGCTCATTTCTTCAGGTGATGCAACTTCATTTGCTGAATTCTGTGTTTTCCTGGTCAATGAGTTTGAATGCTGATGCTTCTTGGCAGGGAAAGGAGGCATTTTGTTTCTCCTCAGACAGATCCTGGACATGTGGCCAGTCATCTTGCAGATGTTATGCACAGCATTCCTGAATTGTATTCATTCTGATTATGTTCACTCCACACTTTGGGCAACATTTATATTTTTCTTTGTTAGTGTTCCTTTCTTTTTATCAGCTTGTTGAATATGAGCTGGATTTGTGGTGGTTGGTCATTTGAATAATGTCTGATAAATCTTCTGCATTTTCACCCTTGATTGCTTTCACAGTTCATTGAGTAATTTCGTATGCTTCAGTAATCTTTCAAACTGCCTCCAGGGAAGGATTTCTGTGTTGCAGGTTGAATTCAATTCTGTATCATGAGGGCTGTACAGAATAATGACATCTCTGATTAGTCTGTCAGAATAAGCACTCACTTGATGATGGTTTTTGCACCTGAAATTGAAATAGCTAATGACACCATATAAATCAACCACCCCTTATGAATACATCTGCCATTTTGCAGAGGAATTTGTGAGTGGCCTCCAGCATGTGTTTTGCCTTAAAGTAGGCCTGTAGTCACTTAACCAGCTCAGAATCTCTTCCTTCCTGATGACTTTTTGTCCAAGGACATTCATCAGCATGTTAAATGTGTCAGTGCCAAACCAAGACAGGAAATATGCCCATTTCTGGTGTGCCTTGAAATGTTGGTTTAGGCAGCACAAATGTGTCGCATCATTTTTCTTTCAGAGTTGATCCAGTAGCCCAGCAATTTCTTTCAAATGTAGGATATTGTAGTACATTTGATTTTTGATCCAGTGATGTAATGTTGCATTTTGTGAGCAGTTTTTAAACTTGAGTTATTTTTTGATACCTGTGGTTGTTGTTCCCTTTTTTATCATCATCATTTTGATAACCTCCATGAGTTGTAACGCTGCCATTATGGATCACTTTGTTCATTGGTTAGCAGCCACATTAGTTGTAAGGCTTGAAACTGTCAGTACATTAATATGCATTGCATTAACACCAATCACAAAAAATATGTTTGTACGCACATATCTTAACATACATGAACATAATACATTAACAAGTAAAAAATTTGGCAATCAAGCATGGAATTCAAATAAAATGTTCTACAGGACAAACTAATAGACTTTTGACACAATTTAAGTGTGGAATTTCATATGACAGGAAAGTTAGTTTCCATACTTTTGAAGAATTCTGTGCAATTCTAACAGCAAAGTTGATTGACACTGTGCATTCAATGGGGTAATGAACATCAATGACACTAGGCTCATTGTTGATTGTGCCCTGACAGAAATAACCTCTACTCTCAATGACCCTCGTATTCAACTTGTGCCCTGGTGCCTCCTGGCCTACACCCAAGGCAATGCTCTCCCAACCAACACTTCTAATTCCCAACTTCCATCGTCTTCATGCCAGTGAACATTACCTCTCATCAATATCTGGCTGAGTCTAAAGCCACAACCTTCTTCATAATAATCATGAGCAACTATGTCTGTAATTATCTTCCCAAAGCAGCATGTACACATAAATCCATACAATACTCTAGTCACTTAAATAACACCATCCTAAACCACCCTTATGCAGCCCATTTGGTGGATTTTGTCCTAGCCACTAAGAATCTCAAACCCCTCACCTAATTCAGATTTGTTGATAACATTTAAGAGCCTTACACATGGTGATAACAATTGAAAATGATTCTTCCACAATCAAAAGCAGTTCTCAACAACAGATAAACAGCAAATATTGAGCTTAATTAAGGAGGCAGCAGATGTTTTAAAGTAGAACTTCCTTTGTAATTTCAAACAGTGGAAAATGAAGGATGGAATAATGACAATATTATGACTGGAAACTTCCCTGCAGATTAAAACTGTGTGCAGGACCGAGACTTGAACTCGGGACCTTTGCCTTTCGCGGGCAAGTGCTCTACCAACTGAGCTACCCAAGCACAACTCACGGCCCGTCCTCACACCTTTACTTCTGCCAGTACCTCGTCTCCTACCTTCCAAACTTTACAGAAGCTCTCCTGCGAAACTTGCAGAACTAGCACTCCTGAAAGCAAGGGTATTGCGGAGACATGGCTTAGCCACACCCTGGGTGATGTTTCCAGAATGAGATTTTCACTCTGCAGCGGAGTGTGTGCTGTTATGAAACTTCCTGCAAGGTTCGCAGGAGAGCTTCTGTAAAGTTTGGAAGGTAGGAGACAAGGTACTGGCAGAAGTAAAGCTGTGAGGATGGGGCGTGAGTTGTACTTGGGTAGCTCAGTTGGTAGAGCACTTGCCCATGAAAGGCATTTCATATCAGCGGACACTTCACTGCAGAGTCAAAATCTCATTCTGGAAACATCCTCCAGGCTGTGGCTAAGCCATGTCTCTGCAATATGCTTTCTTTCAGGAGTGCTAGTTCTGCAAGGTTCGCAGGAGAGCTTCTTTAAAGTTTGGAAGGTAGGAGACAAGGTACTGGCAGAAGTATAGCTTTGAGGATGGGGCATGAGTCGTGCTTGGGTAGCTCAGTTGGTAGAGCACATGCCCATGAAGGGCGAGGTCCGGAGTTCGAGTCTCGGTCCAACAGGAAGTTTCATATCAGTGCACACTTCGCTGCAGAGTGAAAATTTCATTCTGGAATATTATGATTGTTACTCACCATGTAGTGGAATATGGCATCACAGACAGGCACAACTTTTCTTTCAGATTTAGTTGATTAAAATAAGCTGGCATATATCCACCCATTAAGTTTTTAACATTTTTTTATCCATTGTTAAGGTATATCTTGATTCATTCCACACCTCTGAGGTTACTCCTTCTTGATGCTATCTGAAAAATATGACGAATGAATGACTCAATGACCATCTTGTGTGTTACCTATTTCAACTTGTCCTCAATGATTCAGCAAGCCATCTTCCTGAATAAATGCTATTTACGTCAAACTTACCAATCTCCACTAATACACTCCCTTTGATAACAGCTGTGTGCAACTTCGATTGCAGTTGACTAACCTCTAAAATAATGACTTATTGTGTTGCAGGCAGGCACAACAAAAAGACTGTGACACTCTAAGCTTTTGATGAAATCCTCTTTCAGAAAAGAAAAGAAGGGTAAATACACACACATTTACACAAGCAGGCTCACATCATGCACACATTACAGGTATCTCCAGCTGCTACAGCGAGCTAGAGCAGCCAGAGAATGGTCATGTGTGCATGAGGTTTACCTGCTTGTGTGAATTAGGACTCCAGAATCCTAATCCCACTGTTTTTTTTCCATCTTGTGCTCCATACCAGCACCCACCTTGCATTGTTCTTATCTATTGTCCTTTTTTTGTTTTATTTCAACCCCCTCACACTTTTCCTTCTCACTATTTTGTTCACAGTTTATCTATTTTGTAACCTGCTCTGCACAGTGTATGTAATGTTGAAACAGAGAGGGCTTTTGATGGCCATGACCAGCCGCGCAGTCCATGACTGCAATGCCTTAGACTGCTCGGCTAATCCCGCACGGCTGCATATATGTCAAAACAAAGCATGAACAGTGGAGATTATCTAGATGCTAAGTACCTAAACAGTGTTTTTGCACATACATCTTTCATCTGATTATGAGGAAGAGGTAGAACAACTTGTTGCACCACAACACATACTTATACAGCGACAGCATTATATTTTCCAACCCCAGCCTTCCCAGTTCTTCCCCCTCACCATCACACACCCACCTTTGTTTTTCCCAGTACTTCTTATCCCAATCTGGTAGCTGCCTATGAAGACAGCAGTAGCTGTGTACATTTCTTTGCTCTGACAAACATCTCGATTGGGACTGCTGCTCATCCCAGGCAGGCAACAGTGTTGGTAGGCGACAATAGCTGCATATGTATTGGGTCTCAGTAAGGAATCTGAGTAAATAATTTAGGACTAAAGGAGACCACTCATTGAAAAGTAGAAGCATTTAATCATTCACAGGCACGCACAAAAAGAATGAAAAGTCTTGATCGTGTGTTCAGCTGGCATAATGTAGTCACACAAGTGTGTGTATGTCTGTGTGTTTCCATACTTATGTAAGTGTCCTCTGGCTCATTAAGTGATTCATGCAAAAGCTAGATAGTATTCGTTCATAAGTAATGTTTCATTTTTGTGTACGTTTTTATCATTCAGCCTGGACTTTCTGTTATTGCATAACACTGTGCAATTCATGAGTATGATATAAGGAATAAAAATAATTTTCACATAAATTGTTCATTCCTCACTAGGTTTTAGAATTGAGTTTTATACTGTGGTGCAAAAACCAATGACAGGTTACTGGTGGGTATCAAGCAGGAAACTGAAAGTTCCTAAGTATTACAATATAAAATAAAAGAATACCCAATTAGCTACTTCTACAATTCAGTAGAAAATTCGGATTTGGAAATGAAAATTATGTATTAACTCCAATATTGAACTTGGACTCCACAAACAAAATTTTCAGCCTTGTTCAGGTACTTTTTTTCTGAGAATTTTGGTACAGGGAATTCACAGCCGTTGATGGCGTCTTACAGAGGATTAATATAATTGTTTGTTTTTTTACCTCAGTTATCTTTCTTTCTGTGAAAAAAATCTTCACAAAACTTAAAAATGTCCAATTACCAAAATGTTCAACAAAAATGCACAGCAATGCAGCAATCCTTGGGCACAAGAGTACTGTGATGTGGTTACAGTCATTGCAGAAACAGCTCATTGTAGCCTCATGGTGCTGTTCTTCCATTGGATTCACCAAATCCAGACATGAGGCACATGCTTAAAAAAATTATTTTTGTGCTGTTACTATCTGTGTAATATAGTTACAGAGATAAATGGGGTAGGAAATCAAATAAAATGTGATCACCATGTAAAGAGTCACGGGAGACCAAGAGTGTTTCATACCAAAATACTCAGAAAATATTCCTTAACAACCTCTGAAATTTTGGCAGTAAAGTTTGGTCTCATCCTGTAAACACATCTGATAGTGGTGTATGTAAAGCTACATAAAGGCTTGAATATACCATGAAAATATACAGGGTGTTTCAAAAATGACCGGTATATTTGAAACGGCAATACAAACTAAACGAGCAGCGGTAGAAATACACCGTTTGTTGCAATATGCTTGGGACAACAGTACATTTTCAGGCAGACAAACTTTCGAAATTACAGTAGTTACAATTGTCAACAACAGATGGCGCTGCAGTCTGGGAAACTCCATAGTACGATATTTTCCACATATCCACCATGCGTAGCAATAATATGGCATAGTCTCTGAATGAAATTACCCGAAACCTTTGACAACATGTCTGGCGGAATGGCTTCACATGCAGATGAGATGTACTGCTTCAGCTGTTCAATTGTTTCTGGATTCTGGCGGTACACCTGGTCTTTCAAGTGTCCCCACAGAAAGAAGTCACAGGGGTTCATGTCTGGCGAATAGGGAGGCCAATCCATGCCGCCTCCTGTATGTTTCGGATAGCCCAAAGCAATCACATGATCATCGAAATATTCATTCAGGAAATTAAAGACGTCGGCCGTGCGATGTGGCCGGGCACCATCTTGCATAAACCACGAGGTGTTCGCAGTGTCATCAAAGGCAGTTTGTACTGCCACAAATTCACGAAGAATGTCCAGATAGCGTGATGCAGTAATCGTTTCGGATCTGAAAAATGGGCCAATGATTCCTTTGGAAGAAATGGCGGCCCAGACCAGTACTTTTTGAGGATGCAGGGATGATGGGACTGCAACATGGGGCTTTTCGGTTTCCCATACGCACCAGTTCTGTTTATTGACAAAGCCGTCCAGGTAAAAATAAGCTTTGTCAGTAAACCAAATGCTGCCCACATGCATATCGCCGTCATCAATCCTGTGCACTATATCGTTAGCGAATGTCTCTCGTGCAGCAATAGTAGCGGCTCTGAGGGGTTGCCACGTTTGAATTTTGTATGGATAGAGGTATAAACTCTGGTGCATGAGACGATACGTGGATGTTGGCATCATTGGACTGCAGCTGCAACATGGCAAATGGAAACCTGAGGCCGCTGTTGGATCACCTGCTGCACTAGCTGCGCGTTGCCCTCTGTGGTTGCCGTATGCGGTCGCCCTATCTTTCCAGCACGTTCATCCGTCACATTCCCAGTCTGTTGAAATTTTTCAAACAGGCCCTTTATTGTATTGCTTTTCAGTCCTTTGGTTACATTAAACCTCCGTTGAAGACTTCGTCTTGTTGCAACAACACTGTGTTCTAGGCGGTGCAATTCCAACACCAGAAAAATCCTCTGTTCTAAGGAATAAACCATGTTGTCCACAGCACACTTGCACGTTGTGAACAGCACACGCTTACAGCAGAAAGACGACGTACAGAATGGTGCACCCACAGACTGCATTGTCTTCTATATCTTTCACATCACTTGCAGTGCCATCTGTTGTTGAAAATTGTAACTACTGTAATTTCGAAAGTTTGTCCGCCTAAAAATGTACTGTTGTCCCGAGCATATTGCAACAAACGGTGTATTTCTATCGCTGCTCGTTTAGTTTTTATTGCCGTTTCAAATATACCGGTCATTTTTGAAACACCCTGTATATACTTTATTTTAAGTACCAATTAAAAATAGCAGCTACTTAGTATAGGGTCCATCTCTCTAGCTAAGTAATCAGCACATCTGACTGCAATGGACAGGACCGGGGTTCAGTTCCCCTGGGAGAAATGGTGAGGGTCATCTAGACCTCGTGATGCTTTTTGAGAAGATACTTGAATGAGGAGTAGCAGCTCTGAGGTTCACAGCACCTTCCCCCCTCCGTATCCTTATAAGCCTCTCACTACTGAGCAATGTCCTATATGAGGGCGAAATGATGAACAGATGGGTGTAAGTGGTATATGAATAAACTGGCCTTCCTAATAACGTTTATAACACTTTTTAATATATGGTTGGAATACACATTTATAAACAATACTGGCATGGTGGAGCTAGTCATATGTCCACATGCTACCCCTTATAGAAACAAACAGGTGAAGATACAGAAATTAATCAGTGGAAGAGCATGTGTCTTCTCTCTTTTGTGTCATAATGTTATCTCTGGCACAAAGCAGTTAGTTAATTCACATTTGGCTTTACATATATAAAAAGAAAAGAATAAAGAAAAAATAATAATATGACCCATTACTTTTTTATTATTTATTTATTTATTTTTAAATACTAATATCTTATTTACACTGCCTGCAGCCCGACTACTCACTCTACCTGAGATCGCTGAGTGCCAGGAGATGGCAATCGCTATCTATATCTGAGCTGTGTATGTATATGAGGTGTGTTCAAAAAATAAGGTGACTATATTTTTATGAAAAAATATTTATTTACTCATCAGTATTCATGTTGTCCCCTTCAAAGTAATCCCCCTCAGGTACAATACACTTGTGCCAATACTTCTTCCAATCCTCGAAGCCCTTCTCATAAACACTTTTTGGTACAGCCTTGAGTACTTCCAATGATGCAGTTTTTATTCCCTTAATCATTTAAAATCTTCATCCTTTCATAGGTCTCTTCAGTTTTTGGAACAGGAAAAAGTTAAAGGGAGCCAAATCCAGTAAATGTAGTGGCTGAGGCATGAATGTCATGTTGTTTTTGGCCAGAAAATCTCTCACAAGCAACGATGAATGAGCAGGTGCATTGTCATCATGAAAAATTCCTGAACTGTTTTTCAACAATTCTGGATGTTTTTTTGCGTATTGCCTCTCACAGACAGTCAATAATGTCAAGTCATGTGGGGGGGGGGGGGGGGGGGGGGACGACGACACAGTGAGCAAAACTTTGACATTTGATTGAACTTGGCAGGCTTCCACTGGAACAGCTGGGCTTTGATTTCGACAGTGTAACCATAAACCCATTTTTTCTCACCAGTTATGATCCTTCTGAGCAAATTAGGATCATCATTAATGTCATCAAAGAGGTTCTGAGCAATGCTCATGTGATGGTTCTTCTGATCAAAATTGAGAAGTTTTGGAACAAACTTCGCTGACCCATGTATCATGTCCAAAACATTGGAAAAAATTGCATGACATGAGCTGACCGATTTTTCAACATCTTCCGCAACTTCTATTATGGTAATTTGTTGATTTTCTGAAACAATTTTCTGAAACAATTTTCTTCGCAACTTTGACGTTCTCAATGTTGTTAATGCGCTGGGACATCCAGAGCAAGGTTTGTCATTGGCATCTTCTTGGACATCTTGGAAGAGCTTGTACCACATGAAAACAATTTTTTTTTCTTTTTTTTTTTTTTACTTGGGGCATACTCTCTATATGTCACTGTCAACATGTGAAGTGTTGTAGAGCACTTGATTACATTTTTTCACACATAATTTGATACAAATTCAGTCACCGAGCACACTAAAACACGTCTAACCTATGTATCTGTCAAAAACAAATGAAGTACGCTGTAGACTTGAAATTGTGAACATTTGCTTGGGACATGTGGACCAATATAAGGAGGGAAAAAAGTTCGATAATCGAAAGTACGTTACCCGAGCAGTTTGAAAAGTCACCTTATTTTTTGAGCAGCCCTTGTATGTGTGTATGTTTTTTTCTAAATACGATGAAGGGCTTTGCCCAAGAGTTTGGTCATTTGTAAATGTGCCTGTCTGACACTCAGTATCCCCTCTGTGTCATGAGTAACGATCTACCCTGATTCATATTGCGGTTATTTCATCCTAAAATTTTCACTTTTAACCTGTACATTTTAAAGCTATTTACTGAGTAGTTTGGAGTAGAGTTTTAATATGAGATGGTAACATGAAATTTTCTTTGTTTCTAGTATCATAAATATTTTAAAATTAGTTTTGTCCTAATCGTTGTGTTTTGTTATATATAAACAGGTATGACATACAAATACATTGAACAGTTGAAATACACTCCTGGAAATTGAAATAAGAACACCGTGAATTCATTGTCCCAGGAAGGGGAAACTTTATTGACACATTCCTGCGGTCAGATACATCACATGATCACACTGACAGAACCACAGGCACATAGACACAGGCAACAGAGCATGCACAATGTCGGCACTAGTACAGTGTATATCCACCTTTCGCAGCAATGCAGGCTGCTATTCTCCCATGGAGACGATCGTAGAGATGCTGGATGTAGTCCTGTGGAACGGCTTGCCATGCCATTTCCACCTGGCGCCTCAGTTGGACCAGCGTTCGTGCTGGACGTGCAGACCGCATGAGACGACGCTTCATCCAGTCCCAAACATGCTCAATTGGGGACAGATCCGGAGATCTTGCTGGCCAGGGTAGTTGACTTACACCTTCTAGAGCACGTTGGGTGGCACGGGATACATGCGGACGTGCATTGTCCTGTTGGAACAGCAAGTTCCCTTGCCGGTCTAGGAATGGTAGAACGATGGGTTCGATGATGGTTTGGATGTACCGTGCACTATTCAGTGTCCCCTCGACGATCACCAGAGGTGTACGGCCAGTGTAGGAGATCGCTCCCCACACCATGATGCCGGGTGTTGGCCCTGTGTGCGTTGGTTGTATGCAGTCCTGATTGTGGCGCTCACCTGCACGGCGCCAAACACGCATACGACCATCATTGGCACCAAGGCAGAAGCGACTCTCATCGCTGAAGACGATACGTCTCCATTCGTCCCTCAATTCACGCCTGTCACGACACCACTGGAGGCGGGCTGCACGATGTTGGGGCGTGAGCGGAAGACAGCCTAACGGTGTGCGGGACCTTAGCCCAGCTTCATGGAGACGGTTGCGAATGGTCCTCGCCGATACCCCAGGAGCAACAGTGTTCCTAATTTGCTGGGAAGTGGCGGTGCGGTCCCCTACGGCACTGCGTAGGATCCTACGGTCTTGGCGTGCATCCGTGCGTCGCTGCGGTCCGGTCCCAGGTCGACGGGCACGTGCACCTTCCGCCGACCACTGGTGACAACATCGATGTACTGTGGAGACCTCACACCCCACGTGTTGAGCAATTCGGCTGTACGTCCACCCGGCCTCCCGCATGCCCAATATACGCCCTCGCTCAAAGTCCGTCAACTGCACATACGGTTCACGTCCACACTGTCGCGGCATGCTACCAGTGTTAAAGACTGCGATGGAGCTCCGTATGCCACGGCAAACTGGCTGACACTGACGGCGGCGGTGCACAAATGCTGCGCAGCTAGCGCCATTCGACGGCCAACACCGCGGTTCCTGGTGTGTCCGCTGTGCCGTGCGTGTGATCATTGCTTGTACAGCCCTCTCGCAGTGTCCGGAGCAAGTATGGTGGGTCTGACACACTGGTGTCAATGTGTTCTTTCTTCCATTTCCAGGAGTGTATTTAGATTCCTAAATCATGTGTGGCATGAATTCCTAGTTTTAATTTTTTTCTTTTTTGACTACTAGTATCTTATTTCCACTGCCTGCATTTCCCCAAAAGATTGTTACATATCTTACAACAATTTCAAAGTGACAGTATAAACACTTTTCCTAGTGCACAAGTAACTTATATAGACATTATTGGTTCTAAGCTTTTCTATTTGCAGTATCAAGTAACATATTTTGTACAGTTGTTTTATGTGGCATATATTATTTTACAATCAGTCTTTCTGGAGGAATTTACTTTTTTGTTGATGTGAGACACAAACATAAATCTTAGCATTTTGCAGACAGTTGTCTTCAGTTTGAGCGTCATGAGTATGTATATTTTTGACTCAAATGCCGTATCTTTTGCACTTTCTCAGTAGTTGCAGAAATAAGTAGTGTCTATTATTTGTCTTTGCTTTTTAATTGTATGATTATTCTCTCATAATAGATCTGGTTGTCCTGAGGAAGGTATTGAAGTGCGTGATGGAGGAACACTTGCTGCCAAAATTGTGGGTGTATTCTGTGGTACAGTTGCCCCAAGCACATATACTACTTCATCTAATGTCCTTCACATTCGGTTTTATACTAACACCAACAATCCTCATACTGGTTTCCAGGCAACTGTCTCAATTGGTAAGTATGACCCTTCAGATTGTTGTGTGCATTCATATGTTTAAAAAGAACTCACATCTAAGAAACAGCAAATAATAATGCTTGCAAATATGTTTTGGTGCCAGCTGAGGTTAAGGTTCTTTTCAAATTACTCATTTCATATTCTTTTGCAAGTGTTAACTGCAATATTATTTATTTGTGAACAATTCATGTGCTTTAGCGTTTGAAATGTATTACCACTGTCTGTAAACTTATGCTAAATCACTACCAAATTCAACTTTTTGCAGGTGCAGTCAAAATGGTTTGTTGGTACAGTGGTTAGCTAGAGTGCTTTGCCATAGCTATTGGTCACTAGTACCTCTACAAAGATTTGCAATTGTCTCTGCTCTAAATTTTTTATATGAGTTCTTTCAGGGTGTTTAGGTGGGGAGGGGAGGGGGTTCTTCATAGCATTTATACTGCCCAGGGGAGTGGAGTGGTATTGAGGGTTCAAGGCATGCCTTCCCCACACACTTGAGTCACTATACCTGTGATTTGTTCTGTGAAATGCTCATTTATAAATTTAGAAGTAGTGAATAATTAAATATTACGCATTCATAAAATATGAAGTACCTAAGTCTCAAATTTAATAGTGAAGCTTGCTGTTGCAGATCATTTTTCAGTTCTCAGACACAGAGAGCATTCGCTAAAGGCTACTATATAGCACTATGATACACACTACAGTTTCTTTTCTACATGTGGTAGTCGTTGAGAAAAAAATGAGTCTCTATGTCTTCAGAGTCATACCAGGTCAGAAGCCTATTACTCCAGAAAAGACTTACACATGATGTAATACTTCACTATTAGGGCCTATTGAAGTAAATAAATGAGAACTGTGTGTTTCCTGTCCTCTCCTACAGTGATGCTTGGTTTTGTGTTGTGTGTAATTCTTTGCTCCTAAAAGTTTCTTCTTTTTTCATCCTTGTACTCTACGGAGGTTTTTTTGTTGCTGGTTGCTGTTGTGTTCTTGCTATAAAATTATACCCTAACTTCACCACAGCTATCTATGGTCTCAGGTGTGAATGCTGCAGGTTGTGAGGATTATAGTATTTGTAGGCTAGAGAATTTTTCTGTTCATTTTCCTATTTTTGTGTTCATGCTACTTAACAGTGATGTTGCTATTGGCTGACTACATCACGTGTCCTATGCTCTGAATGTCTGATGTCTTCGGCTGATGAGATCACTTGCATTTGCTACGACTAGCTTACAATAGCGCATCGCAATCTCAATTTCAATGCACCAGAAAGTAACATGCAGTGCTCGGTGGGATTAGAATCCCCCCCCCCTTCTCCTCCTCCTGAGTTTCGTTTTCCAAAGTGCCAGACAATTCTGCACCAGTGTATAAAACCACAACCATTGAAAGGGTTGATAAGTTTTGCAGTTACAAAGAAAAGAACACTGTCGCTTAACATGGAAAAAGTGTATTTTCATATGGTAGAAAGTGTATTTTTAACCGGGAAATCCAGGAGATTTTTTTTTCCTCGTTCACGTTTACACTCTGATGTATGACTGTAGACATGATGATACTGGTATACACTTCAGTTTTGTCGTTTTTTGGGTTCCTGAGTTGTGTTTGAAAAGAATGTTTTGGCAGCTGCACGTCACATGAGTTGTGATGGAGTTAAAGCTTGTTGTGTGGAATTGCTGCTTAAGAAAAAAATAAGAAACATGTTTCGATTTGTGACTGGATGAAGAAAAGATGTCAGCTTGATTGCTTAGTAACATTTGAAATAATTTATAATGGAAGACCCTAGATATTCTTTCAAATTATTTTAGAATGTCACCAGAACCGTTCACATTTCTTCTAAATAGAGCTAATTGTGCGATAAGGAAAAGATATTGTATTGCATGAAGCACTGTCTCCAGAACTCAAAATACATATCACATTGCTTGCATTACAATCGAGAACACTTGGCATGCTAGAAGATGCAGTTTTAGTTGGTGATGACACTTTTTCATTAACACCAACAATTATTAACATTAACAACAATAATTATTCAAAGCAGGCCACATTAAGAAGGGAATGGTTTGCAAACTACTCTATCGAAGATACACTCCTGGAAATTGAAATAAGAACAAAGTGAATTCATTGTCCCAGGAAGGGGAAACTTTATTGACACATTCCTGGGGTCAGATACATCACATGATCACACTGACAGAACCACAGGCACATAGACACAGGCAACAGAGCATGCACTAAGTCGGCACTAGTACAGTGTATATCCACCTTTCGCAGCAATGCAGGCTGCTATTCTCCCATGGGGACGATCGTAGAGATGCTGGATGTAGTCCTGTGGAATGGCTTGCCATCCCTTTTCCACCTGGCGCCTCAGTTGGACCAGCGTTCGTGCTGGACGTGTAGACCGCGTGAGACGACGCTTCATCCAGTCCCAAACATGCTCAATGGGGGACAGATCCGGAGACCTTGCTGGCCAGGGTAGTTGACTTACACCTTCTAGAGCACGTTGGGTGGCACAGGATACATGCGGACGTGCATTGTCCTGTTGGAACAGCAAGTTCCCTTGCCGGTCTAGGAATGGTAGAACGATGGGTTCGATGACGGTTTGGATGTACCGTGCACTATTCAGTGTCCCCTCGACGATCACCAGAGGTGTACGGCCAGTGTAGGAGATCGCTCCCCACACCATGATGCCGGGTGTTGGCCCTGTGTGCGTTGGTTGTATGCAGTCCTGATTGTGGCGCTCACCTGCACAGCGCCAAACACGCATACGACCATCATTGGCACCAAGGCAGAAGCGACTCTCATCGCTGAAGATGACACGTCTCCATTCGTCCCTCCATTCACGCCTGTCGCGACACCACTGGAGGCGGGCTGCACGATGTTGGGGCGTGAGCGGAAGATGGCCTAACGGTGTGCGGGACCGTAGCCCAACTTCATGGAGACGGTTGCGAATGGTCCTCGCCGATACCCCAGGAGCAACAGTGTCCCTAATTTGCTGGGAAGTGGCGGTAGGGTCCCCTACGGCACTGCGTAGGATCCTACAGTCTTGGCGTGCATCCGTGCGTCGCTGCGGTCCGGTCCCAGGTCGACGGGCACGTGCACCTTCTGCCGACCACTGGCGACAACATCGATGTACTGTGGAGACCTCACGCCCCACGTGTTGAGCAATTCGGCGGTACGTCCACCCGGCCTCCCGCATGCCCACTATATGCCCTCGCTCAAAGTCCATCAATTGCACATACGGTTCACGTGCACACTGTCGCGGCATGCTACCAGTGTTAAAGACTGCGATGGAGATCCGTATGCCACGGCAAACTGGCTGACACTGACGGCGGCGGTGCACAAATGCTGCGCAGCTAGCGCCATTCGACGGCCAACACCGTGGTTCCTGGTGTGTCCGCTGTGCCGTGCGTGTGATCATTGCTTGTACAGCCCTCTCACAGTGTCCGGAGCAAGTATGGTGGGTCTGACACACTGGTGTCAATGTGTTCTTTTTTCCATTTCCAGGAGTGTAGATCTGTAGAGCAGTGGCAATATTTCAAAGTTCTAACATATGTGAATGGGGAGCATTGCAATGATATTTTAAATAGGTGAATATTGAATTAAGAATGCAGCTTCTTGATTTGTGCAGTGTTCCCTCCTGTCAACAATATTCCTTACAAAACAGTCTGCCAACTCGAACAATGGGATTTTAGTCTTGTAGACAAGAGCATTTCCACAGCCAGAAATTGCACTTGCTTGTATTTTTCTTAATTCAGTTGTGCATATGCTCCTAATTCAATAAATTTTGCCCTGCAGCTCAGGTATTGTCAAGCCATCTATGTTCTGATCTTACATGATGGTCTCAACTTATTTTTGTTATTAGGATCACTGAAACCTCACAAACACTTATGCAAGGCATAGATATCCAAAACTCAAACATTATTCTCTGTTCTCCCCTTCATTTTTCAATTTGTCCACACTCTATGAACACATGTAACCTCAAAACTCTTACAACTAGTGTCGCCCTCATTGGAAGAAGCCGAAAGTGTTTAGTGTCATCAATGAGTTGGGCAAACATGTGGTGCACATGCCCAGTGGCCGGTAGCACAGTTGCCTGCAACCTAATGTCATCGTGTAAACGAGGCTTTACTTTCAAATAAATTTCCTTTTACATAAAATGAACTATGTGTGAAAATGGATGATGAATTTCTTAAATTGAAGAGATTTTGACTCTCATTTACAAATCAACTCCTTGAGGATGAGCAATTTAGAAAACGTTGAGCCCAGAAGATCTGACATTTATTGTTATTAAACATTTTACTGGCACATTTGTGTGATGTATCTTAAAGTGTAACACACACAAAAAAAGATCAACATTATATGCGAAAGCTTAGCTTCTCTAGCAGCTTATTAATCTATACATAGTGGAGAGCGGGCATGGTAATTACTATGATAAATAAATCTCTAGCACTCCTGTCACTTACTGTTGTTGTTGTTGTTGTTGTCTTCAGTCCTGAGACTGGTTTGATGCAGCTCTCCATGCTACTCTATCATGTGCAAGCCGCTTCATCTCCCAGTACCTACTGCAACCTACATCCTTCTGAACCTGCTTAGTGTATTCATCTCTTGGTCTCCCTCTACGATTTTTACCCTCCATGCTGCCCACCAATGCTAAATTTGTGATCCCTTGATGCCTCAAAACATGTCCTACCAACCGATCCCTTCTTCTAGTCAAGTTGTGCCACAAACTTCTCTTCTCCCGAATTCTATTCAGTACCTCCTCATTAGTTACGTGATCTACCCATATAATCTTCAGCATTCTTCTGTAGCACCACATTTCGAAAGCTTCTATTCTCTTCTTATCCAAACTAGTTATCGTCCATGTTTCACTTCCATACATGGCTACACTCCAAACAAATACTTTCAGAAACGACTTCCTGATACAGAAATCTATATTCGATGTTAACAAATTTCTCTTCTTCAGAAACGCTTTCCTTGCCATTGCCAGTCTACATTTTATATCCTCTCTACTTCGACCATCATCAGTTATTTTACTTCCTAAATAGCAAAACTCCTTTACTACTTTAAGTGTCTCATTTCCTAATCTAATTCCCTCAGCATCACCCGATTTATTTTGACAACATTCCATTATCCTCATTTTGCTTTTGTTGATGTTCATCTTATATCCTCTTTCCAAGACACTGTGCATTCCGTTCAACTGCTCTTCCAAGTCCTTTGCTATCTCTGACAGAATTACAATGTCATCGGCGAACCTCAAAGTTTTTACTTCTTCTCTATGAATTTTAATACCTACTCCAAATTTTTCTTTTGTTTCCTTTACTGCTTGCTCAATATACAGATTGAATAACGTCGGGGAAAGGCTACAACCCTGTCTCACTCCTTTCCCAACCACTGCTTCCCTTTCATGCCCCTCTACTCTAATAACTGCCATCTGGTTTCTGTGCAAATTGTAAATAGCCTTTCGCTCCCTGTATTTTACCCCTTCCACCTTCCACCGTCACAATTTGAAAGAGAGTATTCCAGTCAACATTGTCAAAAGCTTTCTCTAAGTCTACAAATGCTAGAAACGTAGGTTTGCCTTTTCTTAATCTTTCTTCTAAGATAAGTCGTAAGGTCAGTATTGCCTCACGTGTTCCAACATTTCTACGGAATCCAAACTGATCCTCCCCGAGGTCAGCATCTACCAGTTTTTCCATTCGTCTGTAAAGAATTCGAGTTAGTATTTTGCAGCTGTGACTTATTAAACTGATAGTTCGGTAATTTTCACATCTGTCAGCACCTGCTTTCTTTGGGATTGAAATTATTATATTCTTCTTGAAGTCTGAGGGTGTTTCACCTCTCTCATACATCTTGCTCACCAGATGGTAGAGTTTTGTCATGACTGGCTCTCCCAAGGCCGTTAGTAGTTCTAATGGAATGTTGTCTACTCCCCTTGCTTTCAGCCGTTCGCAGTACCAGCACAGCAAGGCCGTTTTGGTTAATGTTGCAAGGCCAGATCAGTCAATCATCCAGACTGTTGCCCCTGCAACTACTGAACTACTGAAAAGGCTGCTGCCCCTCTTCAGGAACCACACATCACTGAGGCACGCAAGCCTCCCCACGAACGACAAGGTCCATGGTTCATGGGGGGGGGGGGGGGGGGGTCACTTACTATGAATACTTTTATTCTCACAGCGTATACACAATGCATGTAGCATTGAGTGCGTACTACAGAGAACTGATCTGGCAAAGATACAAATGTTCTCGCTGCAGTAGGATAGTGATATTATTGGTGGGTGAGCCAGTGGTTCTACTTATGAACATATCTTCGGGGCCAATATTATACGTGAAAGCTTTGCTTTTCTTGTAGCAACACTATATATATTAATTTAAACCATTAACTTTTCCTATTTGTGTGTTTGCTGTACTTAACAGTGATGTTACTATTGGCTGACTACATCACATGTCCTATACTCTGACTTTCCACTGTCATGAGCTCGCAAAATCACATGACATGAGCTGTGACTGGCTTACAAAAGCGCTTTGCCATCTCGATTTCAACGCATTGGAAAGTAATATGCAGTGTTTGGTGGAATTCACATTTACACTTTTGTAATAAAAAAATAAGTAGTGTACATGTTGCTGCACATCAAAGATTTTTCCAAAACATGTTCTTTTTTTCCTTGAGTTTCATTTCTTAAAGGGCTGAGAATTTCTACACCATTGTATAAAACCATAACCGTTCAAAGGATTGGTAACTCTTACATTTTCATGGGAAACTATACTGTCACTTACAATGGAGAAAGTGTATTTTCACCTGGAGAAAATGTATTTTTAACCAGGAAACCCAACAAGTTCAATAATAAAACTATACATGGTCGTTTCATTGGCCACATGAGTGACAAAGATGGTTACAGTGTGTGGATTCCATAAAAACACGCAATGTTGATTTTCGACCAGAAAAACTATGTACAACTGGAAATTCGATTGAGTTGGAATTTAATTCCATACCTGAAGAAACAGGACAGAAAAGTGAATCTACTGTGTATCAGATTCAGACTAGTGACCAAGAATATTTGAATGAGTTACTAAATCGACATCCAGTTTCTGATATACGTCCTCCAGTGAAATTTAGTGACTATGAATGAGGATACTAGCCTCACCTGTCTCAAGAAGCAAATGCATTAGTTTGCCTGACAAAAGCAATCCATGAAGAGCTTGCACCAACAAACTTCAGTGGAGCTAAGGAAAGAAGTAATTCCAGTAAAAGGTTTAATGCAATGACAGAAGAAAAGAAGGCATTTGGTGAAAATGATACTGGGGATTTGGTGGATTTATCTGAAGGAAACCACGTTATCAATATTTGACGGGTACTTCGTATTAAATAGAAACCTGATGTATCAATTGATTGATATCATGCTCACTTGGCTGTGTGCAGTATGTTTCACTGTGCCGGACTTGATTACGATAGAAGTTTTAGTCCAGTTGCTCATTATGATGCTATTCATGCTGTTATAGCGATTGCAGCAGAAGAAAATTTGAAACTTCGTCAATTCGTCATTATAACTGCATTTGTGTATGGTGACTTTGATAGAGAGGTATATGACTCAACCAGAAGGTTTTGATGATGGGTCAGGTCATGTTTGGCACCTCAAGAAATCACTGTATGGAATGGAGAAATCATCCTGTTGCTGGAATAATAAGTTTCACTCATTCGTGAAAAGAATGGCTTTATTGGTTCCTCAGGAAATCCTTGCATTTACAATCACAAAAGCATAACAGAAAAATTGTTGATTTCCATCTATTTTGGTGGTGGACTTATTGTAGGAACAACTCAAAGTACAGTGAATTAATTTTTAGATTTGTTAAAACCAGATTTCAAAATAACAGTGAAGTCCTTAGACTCATTTTTAGGCATGCAAATAGAGCAACAAGAGTCTGGCTTATTTATTTCACAGTGAGCATATACATTTCAAGAACTCCAGTTAGTCCTATCTGGTATGGGTCCCACATACTTGAGCAGTATTCTACAACTGGTCGCACGAGTGATTTTTAAACAATCTCCTACATAGAATGATTGCACTTCCCCAGTATTCTACCAAAAAAACTGAAGTTCACCACCTGCTTTATCCACAATGAATGTATGTGATCATTCCATTTCATGTCCCTACAAAGTGTTACACCCAAGTATTTGTATAAGTTGGTCAATTCAAACAGTGACTCACTGATATTGTAGTCTCAGGATACTACATTTTTTTTCATTTTGCTAAGTGCAAAATTGTACATTTCTGATGATTTAAAGCAAGTTCCCAATTTTAAACCTTGTCAAGATCTAACTAATATTTATGCAGCCTTTTGTAGATAATACTTCATTATATATAACTGCATCATCTGCAGAAAGCCTGGTTTTACTGTTAATATTGTCTGCAAGACCATTAATGTACTAAATGAACAGCAAGCGTCCCAACACATTTCCCTGGGACACACCCAAAGTGACATCTACATCTGTTGATATAATAAAATAATGTCATGTGATGAGAGCCTCCCGCCGGGAGACTGTTCGCCTGGTGCAATCTTTCAATTTGATGCCACTTCGGCGACTTGCACGTCAATGGGGATGAAATAATGATGATTAGGACAACACAACACCCAGTCCCTGAGCGGAAAAAATCTCCAGCCCAGCTGGGAATCGAACCCGGGCCCTTAGGGTTAACGTTCCGTCATGCTGACCAGTCAGCTATCGCGGGCGGACCATCTGTTGATGATTCTCCATCAGTGATAACTTACTGTACTTTCCCGAGAAAAAATCCTCAGCCCAGTCACAAATTTCATTTGATACCCATATGACTTTTGACCATAAGCATGGATGTGTTACTGAGTCAAAGGCTTTTCAGAAATCAAGATACAATGCATCTACCTGACTGCCTTGATCCAAATCTTTCTGTATGTCATGTGAAAAAAGTGCGACTTAGTTTCACATTGTCGACATTTTCAGAATCCATGCTGACTGCTGGTGAGGAGGTGATTCTGTTCAAGATATCTGATTATGTTTGAGCTCAGAATATGTTCTAAGATTCTGCAATAAATCAATGTCAAGGACATTGGATAGTAGTTCCGTGGGTCATTTCAGTTGCCCTTCTTATAGACGGGTGTGACCTGTGCCTTTTTCGAATTACTGGGCAGTTATATGTTCAAGGGATCTGCAATAGGTTATAGTAAGAAGAAGGGCTAACACAGCTGCATATTTGGTATAGCACCTGACAGTGATTCATTTGGGCTGTGGAGGTGTGTTCAGTTTTAACAATTTCAGCTGTTTCTCAACACCACTGACAGTAATACAAATTTCATTCTTCTATTTAGCGGTTCAAGGATTAAATTGGAGCAGTTCTCCTGGGTTTCCCTTTGTAAAGGAACATTTGAAAATGAACTTAAGCATGTAAGATTTTGCTTTATTACACCCCACCCCCACCCCCACCCTCCTCCATGAACCACAGACATTGCCATTGGTGGGGAGGCTTGCATGCCTCTGCGATACAGATAGCCGTACTGTAGGTGCAACCACAACGGAGGGGTATCTGATGAGAGGCCAAAGAAACATGTGGTTCCTGAAGAGAGGCAGCAGCATTTTCAGTAGTTGCACGGGCAACAGTCTGGATGATTGACTGATCTGGCCTTGCAACACTAACCAAAACGGCCTTGCTGTGCTGGTACTGCAAACGGCTGAAACCAAGGGGAAACTACAGCCGTAATTTTTCCGGAGGGCATGCAGCTTTACTGTGTGGTTAAATGATGATGGCGTCCACTTGGGTAAAATATTCCGGAGGTAAAATAGTCCCCCATTCGTGTCTCCAGGCGGGGACTACACAAGAGGCCGTCAATATCAGGAGAAAGAAAACTGGCGTTCTATGGATCGGAACTTGGAATGTCAGTTCCCTTAATCAGGCAGGTAGGTTAGAAACTTTAAAAAGGGAAATGGATAGGTTAAAGTTAGATATAGTAGGAATTAGCGAAGTTCGATGGCAGAGGAACAAGACTTTTGGTCAGGTGAACACAGGGTTCTAAATACAAAATCAAATACGGGTAATGCAGGAGTAGGTTTAGTGATGAATAAAAAAAATAGGAGTGCGGGTAAGCTACTACAGACTGCATAGTGAGCACATTATTGTGACCAAGATAGACATGAAGCTCACCCTAATACAGTAGTACAAGTTTATATGCCAACTAACTGTGCAGATGATGAAGAAATTGAAGAAATGTATGGTGAGATTAAAGAAATTATTCAGATAGTTATGGGAAACGAAAATTTAATAGTCATGAGTGACTGGAATTCAATAGTAGGAAAAGGGAGAGAAGGAAACATAGTAGATGAATGTGGATTAGGCCTAGAAAGAAGCTGCCTGGTAGAATTTTGCACAGAGCATCACTTAATCATAGCTAACACTTGGTTCAGGAATCATGAAAGAAGGTTGTATACATGGAAGAACCCTGGAGATACTAGAAGGTTTCAGATAGATCATATAATGGTAAGACAGAGATTTAGGAACCAGGTTTTAAATTGTAAGACATTTCCAGGGGCAGTAGGGGACTCAGACCACAATCTATTGGTTATGAACTGTAGATTAAAACTGAAGAAACTGCAAAAAGGTGGGAATTTAAGCAGATGGGACCTGGATAAACTGAAAGAACAAGAGATTGTACAGAGTTTCAGTGAGAGCATAAAGGAACAATTGACAGTAATGGGGGAAAGAAATACAGTAGAAGAAAAATGGGTAGCTTTGAGGGATGAAGTAGTGAAGGCAGCAGAGGATCAAGTAGGTAAAAAGACGTGGGCTAGTAAAAATCCTTGGGTGACAGAAGAAATATTGAATTTAATTGATGAAAGAAGAAAATATAAAAATGCAGTCAATGAAGCAGGCAAAAAGGAATACAAAGTCTCATAAATGAGATGGACAGGAAGTGGAAAATGGCTAAGCAGGGATGGCTAGAGGACAAATGTAAGGATGTAGAGGGTCATCTCACTAGGGGTAAGATAGATACTGCCTACAGGAAAATTAAAGAGACCTTTGGAGAAAAGAGAGCCACTTGTATGAATATCAAGAGCTTAGATGGAAACCCAGTTCTAAGCAAAGAAGGGAAAGCAGAAAGTTGGAAGGAGTATATAGAGTGTCTATACAAGGGCAATGTACTTGAGGACAATATTATTGAAGAGGATGTAGATGAAGCTAAAATGGGAGATTGATACTGCGTGAAGAGTTTGACAGACACTGAAAGACATAAGCCGGAACAAGGCTCCGGGATTAGACAACATTGCACTAGAACTACTGACGGCCTTGGGAGAGCCAGTCATGACAAAACTCTACCATCTGGTGAGCAAAATGTACGAGACAGGAGAAATACCCTCAGACTTCAAGAAGAATATAATAATTCCAATACCAAAGAAAGCAGGTGTTGACAGATATGAAAATTACCAAACTATTAATTTAATAAGTCACAGCTGCAAAATACTAACGCGAATTCTTTGCAGACGAATTAAAAAAGTGGTAGAAGCCGACCTCAGGGAATATCTGTTTGGATTCTGTAGAAAAATTGGAACACGTGAGGCAACACTGACCTTACAACTTACCTTAGAAGAAAGATTAAGGAAAGGCAAACCTACATTTCTAGCATTTGTAGACTTAGAGAAAGCTTTTGACAATGTTGACTGGAATACTCTCTTTCAAATTGTGACGGTGGAAGGTGGAAGGGGTAAAATACAGAGAGCAAAAGGCTATTTACAACTTGTACAGAAACCGGATGGCAGTTATGAGAGTTGAGGGACATGAAAGGGAAGCAGTGATTTTGGAAGGGAGTGAGACAGGGTTGTAGCCTCTCCCCAATGTTGTTCAATCTGTATATTGACCAAGCTGTAAAGGAAACAAAAGAAAAATTCAGAGTGGGTATTAAAATCCATAGAGAATAAATAAAAAACTTGAGGTTCCCCGATGACATTGTAATTCCGTCAGAGACAGCAAAAGACTTGGAAGAGCAGTTGAACGGAATGGATAGTGTCTTGAAAGGAGGATATAAGATGAACATCAACAAAAGCAAAACGAGGATAATGGAATGTAGTCGAATTAAGTTGCGTTATGCTGAGGGAATTAGATTAGGAAATAAGTTACTTAAAGTAGTAAAGGAGTTCTGCTATTTGGGGGGGGGGGGGGGGGGGCAAAATAACTGATGATGGTTGAAGTAGAGAGGATATAAAATGTAGACTGGCAATGGCAAGGAAAGCATTTCTGAAGAAGAGAAATTTGTTAACATCGAGTATAGGTTTAAGTGTCAGGAAGTCCCCCATTTCTGAAAGTATTTGTATGGAGTGTAGCCATGTACAGAAGTGAAACATGGACAATAAATAGTTTGGACAAGAAGAGAATAGAAGCTTTAGAAATGTGATGCTGCAGAAGAATGCTGAAGATTAGATGGGTAGATCACATAACTAATGAGGAAGTATTGGATAGGATTGGGGAGAAGAAAAGTTTGTGGCACAACTTGACTAGAAGACGGGATCGGTTGGTAGTACATGTTCTGAGGCATCAAGGGATCACCAGTTTAGTATTGGAGGGAAGTCTGGAGGGTAAAAATCGTAGAGGGAGGCCTAGAGATGAATACACGAAGCAGACTCAGAAGGATGTAGGCTGCAGTACGTACTGGAAGATGAAGAAGCTTGCACAGGATAGAGTAGCATGGAGAGCTGTACCAAACCAGTCTCAGGACTGAAGACCACAACAACAACAACTCTCTCTACTTCAGTTCCTTTCTCATTCACTTGGGACTGGACACTAACTTCTGCGCCACTAATAGCCTTTACATATGACGAGAATTTCTTTTTGTTCGTGAAAGATCATTTGACAATATTCTGCCTTTACAAATGTCTGCTTGTGTCTGTGTATGTGCGGATAGATATGTATGTGTGTGTGCGAGTGTACACCTGTCCTTTTTTCCCCCTAAGGTAAGTCTTTCCGCTCCTGGGATTGGAATGACTCCTTACCCTCTCCCTTAAAACCCACATCCCTTTGTCTTTCCGTCTCTTTCCCTCTTTGTGTGAAGCTGGCCATTGGACAGATGGAGGTCAACGTCTAGGAAAGTGGCATGGGATTTGGAGTAGGACCAGGTGAATCTGATGGAACCAAAGGAGTTGAGGTTGGAGAGGATATTCTGGAGTTGTTCTTCACTGTGAGTCCAGATCATGAAGATGTCATCAATAAATCTGTACCAAACTTTGGGTTGGCAGGCTTGGGTAACCAAGAAGGCTTCCTCTAAGCGACCCATAAATAGGTTGGCATACGAGGGGGCCATCCTGGTACCCATGGCTGTTCCCTTTAATTGTTGGTATGTCTGGCCTTCAAAAGTGAAGAAGTTGTGGGTCAGGATGAAGCTGGCTAAGGTGACGAGGAAAGAGGTTTTAGGTAGGGTGGCAGGTGATCGGCGTGAAAGGAAGTGCTCCATTGCAGCGAGGCCCTGGACATGCGGGATATTCGTGTATAGGGAAGTGTCATCAGTGGTTCCTAGACGTTGACCTCCATCTGTCCAATAGCCAGCTTTACACATCCGTCCACATCAAACCCACCAACAAGCAACAGTACCTCCATTATGACAGCTGCCACCCATTCCATATCAAATGGTCCCTTCCCTACAGCCTAGGCCTTCGTGGCAAACAAATCTGCTTCAGTCTTGAATCCCTCGACCATTACACCAACAACCTGAAAACAGCTTTCGCATCCCGCAACTACCCTCCCAACCTGGTACAGAAGCAGATAACCAGA